>NC_142801.1:58230772-58348272 GCF_049724085.1 Artemia sp. Qi Xiang Cuo
AAAAAAATGTTTTGCACTACTTTAAATGACTAACATAAACTTAATTATTTTACAAAACCTAAAATGAATTTTTTTTTCAATGAAGTGGACACATGCAATACCCCCCCTTCTGAAAAGAGGGCACGATATAGTGAATGTATATTAATGCACGCTACAAGACATTAAGTTATCAAATTCGCTACTAGAACTACACAAGACCAGCCAATGCCTGCGAATCTTTTAATGAAAGTGACCTATGACCCACTTGTTAGCTCCATATCAGCTGGAAGGAACTTGAATAGGGAGTGGACTTCCTTATATAATGCCTCAGCTCAACCTACTGAAGATTGTGACCTTAACCCCCCTCAAGTTTTACAAAGTAGTTCAGATATAGAGGTCCAATCTGAATTTGTAAGTATATACATATTTTTTTTTCTATCCCTATTTTCAAAAAATAAGACAAGATTTTCTCAGGGGCATAGCTTTTTAAAAACTTAAAATTTGTTTTTTAAGCTATTTAATTTTCTTTCATTAACCAAATTAGCGATATATATAAAGGAATGATTATCATGAATTTATATAAAAAAAAAAAAACCTTACCTCTTAAATTATAACTATTATGGGTTCTATTGAAATTTTCATTTTATAAAAAAAAAAAAACTATTTTAAAAAAAAAACGAAAGTGAAAACAATTGCTCCTATACAGTTAACGCGCACAACTAGACTGGTATTTTCGTGCCTAATGCATTTGAATACATCCGCTTTACTTATCAGATCTATCATCGCCTTTCAATCCGATATGAATTCTAAGTAGGGTCGTATGCAAATTGGACTTTAAATAGCAAGATGTATATCTTCAATAAGCAATTTACACAGGGAAAAAGGTTTTTTTTGATAATGTCCAAATATGGCGTCTCTTCAGTGTTATTAAAAATTATTTTTTTGAAGCCGTTTTTTGGTAGTATAATTGATACAAGTATTTGTTTTAGAGCCTGTCGTTGATCTTGTTCTCTTTGAAAATTTTTTTGTAGTCTAATAAACCCTCAACCTCACTAGAAAGGTTCCCGATACTCCTACATCGAAGGAAGCCCCCGGTTCCCAAGGGTCCTCCACGGGAGAGGGGGAGGGGAGGGAGGGTTCTAAAAAGGACCATCCAACATTTTAATTGCACTTTAATTGTTGATATGAATGGAGAAAAAGTTCTTCTCTCTCTTACAAGCATTTATTCAGCCCAGGTCAACTTCAAACAAATCCGTTGGCAAAATACACAGGAAAATATGGATTATTGAGAAGGTAGCATCATCAACCACCGACATATGGAGTTTATACTTTTAAAAAATACAAAGTTCAATATTCGACACTAGCTTCTGCAGGAGCTTAGGATAGTAGTGGTGACAAATGAGATATAAGGAGCAATTGCCCCCCTATTTTTTAAAAAATACATGTTTTTGTAATTTATATTTTTTAATAAAATAAAAAGTTAAATATTCGAAACTATCTTCAGCATGAGCTTAGGATAGTAGTGGTGGCTATTGCCCCTCAATTTTTGAAAAAAAACCTTTTTTTGACATTTATAATTTTTAAATATAAAAATTTAAATATTTGTAGCTATCTTCAGCAGGAGCTTAGGATAGTTGTGGTGAAAATTTATATGTACGGGGCAATTGCCCCCTATTTTAAAAAAAAAAAATACCTTTTTTTGGAATTTATACTTTAAAAAAAAAAAAATTTAAATATTATAAGCTATATTCAGCAGGAGCTTAGGATCGTAGTGTTGACAATTTAGATATAAGGGGAAATTGACCCCTATTTTTGAAAAAATACCTTTTTGTGCCATTTATACTTTATAAATATACACAGTTCAATATTTGAAGCTATCTTCAGCAGGAGCTTTGGATAGTAGCGGGGCTCAAACAATCGAATTGGACTCATATTTTGCATTTTTGTTTAAAAAAAAAAATTTTTGGAATAAAACCATTAATTTTTTCTAAGAATAGGACTACATTTTCCTGACTAAAAAAAAAAAAATATATATTTTTTAACATGTTCAGTTGACATTATGAAAGACATAAGACAATGTAACTTTTTTTCTTCTTCTTTTAATTGTTTAGGTGGAGGTGGTGGTGGTGGTGGTAGTGTGACAATGACTATGAGAAATTGACAAAGTTTATTAACTATAAAAAAATTTACATAAAAAATAAAACTTTTTTTCTACAGATTAAAAATATATCACCACCACCAGCGACACCATTGAGTGATGAAGCACCTATATTTACAGGATCAATTCTGTCACCACCAGCAGAGTTCAAGGATGAACCTACACTGGTCCTAGAGAATATGGAGTGGCAAAGTGGATTCCTTAACGATGTTTTTGGGGAAATGGCCAGCCTGGAGGACTTAAGCTGTGATATTGACATGGTTGAGGACCCAGAGTGGGCGGATAATTTCATACGTGAATATTTAGATGATGATGTTACAAGTAAATCTGAACCGGGTCCTCATAACGAAATTAGATCAGATGACAATACAGGCTGTCTTGACCAATTGTCCCCAAACACATTAGAATATGTGCTAGGGGACCTCATGCCACATCCCCCAATATGATTGAACAGACTGGGAGTGGTGTTATCGACAATTCTCTGTCACCCGCCACCACTCCACTTAATGCTATAGATAGAAGTAGTAGTAATACAACAGCAACAGTATCCCCTCTTCCGGATTTTTTCTCTCCAACTCTGCCTTGCATCACACATTGGTCTACAGCGCCAAATTCGGTGACCCCTTCAACTCTCTAGTGTCGGGGGATATAATAACAGATCCCTTGGCCATTACACATTCATATACTGATAAGATTCGAGCCATTCTTGAACAACAAATGGGGGTGTGGGGAGTGGGGTCAGTTTAAAAGCATCAATAGCACTAAAAATATTTTTTTTAAATAAAAGTGCGGGTGAGATGTATTCGAAATACTTGCACACAGAGATGTTATAACCAAATTCAATATTTGTTATCTACCAGAAACTTCATGGAAAATGAACAGCTCAACATTAACTTTTTTACCGCTTGATCATTTTCAGACTGAAAAGATCAAAAGATATAAAAACTTTTTCTATCTTCTACTGAAAAATTTAGAATAGAACTTTAAATTTCTTTATGTGTTGATGAACTTAAAAACTGATGTGGAAGATTTTTATTTTTCTCTGGAGAAATTAGAATTGAAATGTAAGTTCTTTAATAAAATTCGGAAGTGAGTTAACTTTTCATGATCACAGAATAACTTTTTCTATCTTCTACGAAAAATTTGGATCACTACTTTAAATTATTACATCTCTTTGAGAAAATCTGAACTGAAGTGAAAAATTTTTAGTTTCTCTGGGACAAAATAGAATTGATCTGTAAGTTATTTCTTTTCTCATTGAGAAAATTCAGAAGAGAACTTGAACTTTTCTTCACCTCGTTGAGAAAATTAGAAATTAAATGAAGCTTTTTATCTTCCTGGAAAATATTAACATTCATAGTATAACTTTTCATATCTTCTACACTAAAATTTAGAACATTACTTTAAATTTGTTTATGTCTTTCGGAAAAATTACAGAATTAAAGTGGAGCTCCTTATCTTCATAGTGAAATATTCATGATCAATGTGTAACTTTTTATATCTTCTACAAAAAATTTGGATGAAAGCTTTAAATCTATGTCTTTGGGGAAAAATCTGAATTGAAGTGGAACCTTTTTATATTATTTTGAAAAATATAATTTATAAATAACTAATTTCTTTTTTTTATTGAGAAAACTCAGAAGAGAAGTTAAACTTTTATTCACTTCCTTGAGAAAATTTAAAATTGAAGTACAACTTTGTCTTTCGGGAAAATATTCACACTGGAGTTTTTTATCCTCATTGAAAATATTCACGATCAAAGTATAACTTTTTCTTGCAAAATACAAAATACTTGTTACAAAACCAAAAGATTTCTAACAACATTAAAAATAGTTCTTACAGTATATAAAAGTTCAAACAAAACCCAAAGCAGTTCTTACAAAACAGAAATAATTCTTAAAAAATAAAAAAAGTTTTAAGAAATCCAAAAGTCCAAAATAGTTCTTACAAAACAAAAATTATTCTTATTAAATAAAAAAATAATTTAAACAAATCAACATTATTTCTAACAGAACAAAAAAAATACTTGGTTCAAAATACCAAATACTTGCATAAAGACACTAAATTTCTATCAACATCCCAAATATTTATTATAGCATACAAAAAATTCAAACATATTCCAAAAATAATTCTTACAAAGCAGAAAAAATTCTTGCAAAATACAAAAAGTTGTAAGAAAATCAAAAATAGTTCTTAAACAACAAAAACTATTCTTAAAAATAGAAAAAATCCTTTACACAAATCCAAAATAGTTCTACCAGAGTTAAGAATATCTTCTGCAAAATATGAAATACGTGTCACAAAGCACGGAAATTCTAACAACACCGAAAGTAGTTCTTACAGGATACAAAAAGTTCAAACAAAATCCGAAAATAGTTCTTAAAAAAAAAAAATTATTCTTACGAAATACAAAAATATTTTAGACAAATCCAAAATAGTACTAACAGAATAAAAAATAGTTGTTGCAAAATTGGAAATACTTGTTACAAAACAAAAAGATTTGTATGCCTTTCCTTGGCACCTTTCCAAACGAGCGGGGACTCCCCACTGGTTCCTACACATTGCAAAAAGTGAGCAGTACGAAAACTCCACGTTTTCAACCAGACTGGTTTTTTAGGGACCAATCGGTAGAGATAGGTAAAGTCGACAAAGCTTTATTTAATTTTTTTTAAGGTTCATTTAGACCCGGGGACGGGGGCGCCCGGACCCTGGAGTACAGGTACGTTTAAAAATTGATATAAATAGCTGTCGGCTTTTCAGATATCTCCCGAGTGGGCGAACAAAAACCCGGCTGGTTGAAAACGAGGGGTTTTCGTACTGCTCACTTTTTGCAATGTGTAGGAACCAGTGGGGAGTCCCCGCTCGTTTGGAAAGGTGCCAAGGAAAGGCATACAAATCTTTTTGTTTTGTCACAAGTATTTCGAATTTTGCAACAACTATTTTTTATTCTGTTAGTACTATTTTGGATTTGTCTAAAATATTTTTGTATTTCGTAAGAATAATTTTTGTTTTTTAAGAACTATTTTCTGATTTTGTTTGAACTTTTGTATCCTGTAAGAACTACTTTCGGTGTTGTTAGAATTTCCGTGCTTTGTGACACGTATTTCATATTTTGCAGAAGATATTCTTAACTCTGGTAGAACTATTTTGGATTTGTGTAAAGGATTTTTTCTATTTTTAAGAATAGTTTTTGTTGTTTAAGAACTATTTTTGATTGTCTTACAACTTTTTGTATATTGCAAGAATTGTTTCTGCTTTGTAAGAATTATTTTTGGAATATGTTTGAATTTTTTGTATGATATAATAACTATTTGGGATGTTGTTAGAAATTTAGTGTCTTGAATCAAGTATTTGGTATTTTGCACCAAGTATTTTTTTTATTCTGTTAGAACTAATGTGGATTTGTGTAAAGTATTTTTGTATTTACTACGAATAATTTTTGTTTTGTAAGAACTATTTTGGAATTTTGGATTTCTTAAAACTTTTTTTATTTTTTAAGAATTATTTCTGTTTTGTAAGAACTGCTTTGGGTTTTGTTTGAACTTTTATATACTGTAAGAACTATTTTTAATGTTGTTAGAAATCTTTTGGTTTTGTAACAAGTATTTTGTATTTTGCAAGAAAAAGTTATACTTTGATCGTGAATATTTTCAATGAAGATAAAAAACTCCAGTGTGAATATTTTCCCGAAAGACAAAGTTGTACTTCAATTTTAAATTTTCTCAAGGAAGTTAAGAAAAGTTTAACTTCTCTTCTGAGTTTTCTCAATAAAAAAAGAAATTAGTTATTGATCAATTATATTTTTACAAATAATATAAAAATGTTCCACTTCAATTCAGATTTTTCCCCAAAGTCATAAATTTAAAGCTTTCATAAAAATTTTTTGTAGAAGATATAAAAAGTTACACATTGATCATGAATATTTCACTATGAAGATAAGGAGCTCCACTTTAATTCTGTAATTTTTCCGAAAGACATAAACAAATTTAAAGTAATGATCTAAATTTTAGTGTAGAAGATATGAAAAGTTATAGTATGAATGTCAATATTTTCCAGGAAGATAAAAAGCTTCATTTAATTTCTAATTTTCTCAACGAGGTGAAGAAAAGTTCAAGTTCTCTTCTGAATTTTCTCAATGAGAAAAGAAATAACTTAAAGATCAATTCTATTTTTTCCCAGAGAAACTAAAAATTTTTCACTTCAGTTCAGATTTTCTCAAAGAAATGGAAAAATTTAAAGTAGTGATCCAAATTTTTCGTATAAGATATAAAAATTTATTATTTGATCATTAAAATTTAACTCAATTCCGAATTTTAATAAAGAACTTACATTACAATTATAGTTTCTCCAGATAAAAATAAAAATCTTCCACATCAGTTTTTAAGTTCATCAAGACATAAATAAATTTAAAGTTCTATTATAAAGTTTTCCGTAGAAGATAGAAAAATTTTTTATATCTTTTGATATTTTCAGTATGAAAATGATCAAGCGGTAAAAAAGTTAATTTTGAGCTGTTCATTTTCAATGAATTTTCTGGTAGATAACAAATATTGAATTTGGTTATAACATCTCTGTGTGCAAGTATTTTGAATACATCTCACCCGAACTTTCATTTAAAAAAAATATTTTTAGTGCTATGGATGCTTTTAAACTGACCCCCCCCCCCCACCCCCTCAGGTGCTGTTCAAGAATGGCTCGAATCGTATCCGGATAAGAATTTGTAATGGCCAGGGGATCTGTTATTATATCCCCCGACACTAGAGAGTTGAAAGGGTCACCGAATTTGGCGCTGTAGACCAGTGTGTGATGCAAGGCAGAGTTGGAGAGAAAAAATCCGGAAGAGGGGATACTGTTGCTGTTGTATTACTACTACTTCTATCTATAGCATTAAGTGGAGTGGTGGCGGGTGACAGAGAATTGTCGATAACACCACTCCCAGTCTGTTCAATCATATTGGGGGATGTGGCATGAGGTCCCCAAGCACAAATTCTAAGGTGTTTGGGGACAATTGGTCAAGCCAGCCTGTATTGTCCTCTGATATAATTTCGTTATGAGGACCCGGTTCAGATGTACTTGTAACATCATAATCTAAATATTCGCGCATGAAATTATCCGCCCACTCTGGGTCCTCAACCATGTCAATATCACAGCTTAAGTCCTCCAGGCTGGCCATTTCCCCAAAAACATCGTTAAGGAAGCCACTTTCCCACTCCATATACTCTAGGACCAGTGTAGCTTCATCCCTGAACTCTGCTGGTGGTGGTGACAGAATTGATCCTGTAAATATAGTTGCTTCATCACTCAATGGTGTCGCTGGTGGTGCTGATATATTTTTAATCTGTAGAAAAAAAGTTTTATTTTTTATGTAAATTTTTTTATAGTTAATAAACTTTGTCAATTTCTCATAGCCATTGTCCCACTACCATCACCATCACCTAAACAATTAAAAGAAGAAGAAAAAAAAAGTTACATTGCCTTATGTCTTTCAAAATGTCAACTTAAAATGTTAAAAAATATATTTTTTTTTTTTTATTCAGGAAAATGTATTATTATTATTATAAAAAAATAATGTTTTTATTCAAAAATATTATTTTTTTAAAACAAAAATTCAAAATATTATTAAAAGAAGAGTTTTTTAGCCCCGCAACATTAAAACTCAACTGATGAAGAAATCTGCAAATATTTATCTTTTTATATGTATAAAGTATAAATGCAACACACATGTTTTTTTTCAAAAATAAGGGCCAATTGCAAATTATCTCAAAAATGTCAACAATAATAACATAAGCTCATGCAGAACCTAGCTGATACTAAAGAACTTTGTATTTTTTTTAAAGTATAATTGCCAAAAACTTGAATATTTTTTTTTTTTATATAGGGGGCAATTGCCCCTTATATCTCAATTGTCACCACTACTATCCTAAGCTCCTGATTAAGATATCTTAAAATTTTTAACTTTTTATATTTTAAAATTATAAATTTCACAAAAAGTTTTTTTATCAAAAATAGGGGGGCAATTGCCCCCACTACTATCCTAAGCTCCTGATGAAGATAGGTTCTAATATTTAACTTTTTATTTTTTTAAAAAATATAAAGAACAAAAAAAGTTATTTTTTCAAAAATAGGGGGGGCAATTTCTCCTTATATCTAATTTGTCACCACTACTATCCTAAGCTCCTGTAGAAGCTAGTTTCGAATATTGAACTTTTTATTTTTTTAAAGTATAAACTCCATATGTCGGTGGTTGATGGTGCTACCTTCTCAATAATCCATATTTTCCTGTCTATTTTGTCAACGGATTTGTTTGAAGTTGACCTGGGCTAAATAAATGCTTGTAAGAGAGAGAAGAACTTTTTCTCCATTCATATCAACAATTAAAGTGCAATTAAAATGTTGGATGGTCCTTTTTTAGAACCCTCCCTCCCCTCCCCTCTCCCGGGGAGGACCCTTGGGAACCGGGAGCTTCCTTCGATGTAGGAGGATCGATACCCTTTCGAGTTAGGGGGATGAGGTATTGGACTTCACAACACTGTTCAAATAGAACAACCTCAAATTCTTTTTCGTAAACACCTAAGTGTTTCAATGAAATGATCAAAAACGCTTTCACCCAAATAAAGTTTCCTAACACTACCGCGAATACATATTTGGAAATTATCAAAAAAAACTTTTTCCCTGTTTAAATTGCTTATTGAGTATATAGATCTTGCTATTTAAAGTCCAATTTGCAAACGACCCTACTTAGAATTCATATCGGATTGATAGGCGATGATAGATCTGATAAGTATAACGGATGTATTCAAATTCATTATGCACTAAAATACCAGTATAATACTGCGCTTTACCTTTTTTGTAGAAATTTTTTTAACTTTCGTTTTTTTTTTAAAATATTTATTTTTTTTTTATAAAATGAATAATTAATTATAAACCATAGTATTTATAATTTAAGATGTAATGTTTTTTTTTTGTTATATAAATTCATGATAATCATTACTTTATATATATCGCTAATTTGGTTAATTAAAGAAAATTAAATAGCTTAAAAACAAATTTTAAGTTTTTAAAAAGCTATGCCCCTGAGAAAATTTTGTCTTATTTTTTGAAAATAGGGATAGAAAAAAAATATGTATATACTTACAAATTCCGATTGGACTTCTATATCTGAACTCCTTTGTAATACTTGAGGGGGGTTAAGGTCACAATCTTCAGTAGGTTGAGCTGAGGCATTATATAAGGCAGTCCACTCCCTTTTCAAGTTCCTTCCAGCTGATATTGAGCTAACACGGGGGTCAGAGGTCCCTGTCATTAAAAGATTCGCAGGCATTGGCTGGTCTTGTGTAGTTCTAGTAGAGAATTTGATAACTGAATGTCTTGTAGCTTGCATTAGTATACCGTCGCTATATCGGGCACTCTTTTCAGAAGGGGGGGTATTGCATGTGTCCACTTACTTGAAAAAAAAATGCATTTTAGTTTTTGGAAAATAATTCAGATTATTTTAGTAATTTAAATTAGTGCAAAACATTTTTTTTTTCAATAGAGCTAAGCACTTTTTTTAAAAAACACCACTAAAAAGTTTAACTGATCATTATAAAAATAACACATTAAATGCAGACGGGTCAGTAATTTTTTTAAAAAAACAACAAAAAAAAAAAAAGCCGCCGTAAGCTTCAACCAATAGGAGAATTATTTATAGGTTTCAGCTCCTAAAAAAAATAGACTTCTAAGTATATAAGTACCCTTAGTTATAGTGTATGGAAAGAATTTCTTCCTTAACTTAATGATAATTTCTTTTTAATAATGAGAAAATTTTTACTCACCAGAAATTGCTTTGAATTATCCATTTTTTCTATGTAATTACAAAAAATGTCAGTTGTGTTATGTTCAATAAACTATTCCAAACTGTTGAGGTATCCAATTTGAAACTTGAATATATACAAAAAATAATTAGCTTCTAAAAAAGATCCACCGGTTTTTTCAACACTGATGTAACCTAAAAAAAAACGTGTTTATCATGAAATAGAAATTCAGTTAATTGTGCCAGAAAAAACTTTAGGCAGAACAGATTAAAACCAACCTGTTTGGTATGGGCACGTACGCAAAGTATATAGCTTCAAGCAAATTCCATACGATATTTCAAATTACTATAGCTTCTATAGAAATGGTACCTCTTTGCAAATGACCCTGGTAACCCCAATTCGTTTAAAATATACACACATATCTATGCCTCAGGCGTATATTTGAATGTATATTTTCAACGAATTGGGCGCTTACTACTTGTAACTAGCCCCCCTCCCGCCCACGCCCATCATTTCCCCAAACACATCCAATCAAAATTTTAAGATAGCCCTTTTTTTCAGCGTAGTTGATTTCCAGATAGTAATTATATTTTATTGAGAAGGACACTCCCCGACAACCCTCTGGGCAAGGTTTTTAAGTTATGCCCCGGGGGCATATAAGGTTTTTATAGAGGGCGTTGTCTAAAAAACTTCAAAACAGGCTCATTAGATTGGAAATGAAAGAGCTAGTGCCCTTTTTAATAGTCAAAAGTGATTGGAGTGTAACTAGACCCCCCCACGCCCATCATTCCTCCAACAACCCCCCATCAAAAGTTTCATCTATCCATTTTGTTCAGCGTAGTTGATCTCCACCTATTCAATATGTGTTTCAGTTGGATACCTAACACAGTCTCCAGGTGAAGGGGTTTAAACTACACCGAAGGGACAACTAAGGTTTTTATAGAAGGCTTTGTCGTAGAAACTTCAAAACAGGCTCATTCAATTGGAAATTAAAGGGCTAATGCCCTTTTTAATAGTCAAAAATGATTGGAGGGCAACTAGCCCCCCCCATGCCCATCATTCCCCCGAACACATCCAATCAAAATTTTGAGATAGCCATTTTGTTCAGCGTAGTTGATTTCCAGATAGAAAATTTATTTTTGAGGAGGATACTCCCCCACGGCCCTCAGGGCAAGGGTTTTAAGTTATGCCCTGGGGGCATAAAAGGTTTTTATTGAAGGAGTTGTCGTATTGAAGGCTCATTCGATTGGAAATTAAAGGGATAGTGCCCTTTTTAATAGTCGAAATTGATTGGAGGGCAACTAGCCCCCCCCACGCACATCATTCCCCTAAACACATCCAATCAAAATATTTAGATAGCCATTTTGTTCAGCGTAGTTGATTTCTAGATAGAAAATATATTTTTGAGGAGGATACTCCCCCACAACCCTCAGGGCAAGGGTTTCAAGTTATGTCCTGGGGGTAGAAAATGTTTTTATAGAAGGGGTTGTCATAGAAACTTCAAACCAGGCTCAATCGAGTGGAAATCAAATGGCTAGTGCCCTGTTTAATATTCAAAAGTGATTGGAGTGTAACTAGCCCCCTCAATTCCCACGCCGATCATTTCCACAAAAACATCCACTCAAAATTTCGAGATAGCCATTTTGCTCAGCGTGGTTGATTTCCTGATAGAAAATATCTTTTCGAGGAGGACACTTCCCCATAGCCCTCAGAGCACGGGTTCTAAGTTATGCCTCTGGGGTATATAAGATTTTTATAGAAGGTGTTGTCGTAGAAACTTCAAGACAGGCTCATTCGATTGGAAATTAAAGGGCTAGTGCCCTTTTTAATAGTCGAAAGTGATTGGAGTGCAACTAGCCCCCCACCCCCACGCCCATCATTTCCCCAAACACATCCAATCAAAATTTTGATTTAGCCATTTTGTTCAACGTAGTTGATTTCCAGATAGAAAATATGTTTTTGAGGAGGACGCTCCCCCACAACCTTCAGGGCAAGAGTTTTAAGATATGACCTGGGGGCAATTAAGGTTTTTATAGAAGGCGTTGTCGTAGAAACTTCATAAAACGATCATTCGATTGGAAATTCAAAGGGATAGCGCCCTTTTTAATAGTCGAAAGTGATTGGACTCTTGTTTGTAGTTACTTTCATTCGATTCAAACTTGATTTGCGTATTCAATTTAAGTTTCACTCGTTTTAAGATTTATTTATTCATTTATATTAATATATATATTGTATGTTTGTTCGCATTGATTGTTATTTAATTTCTGTTCGTTTTAAGTTTCATTTATACTTCAATAGCAAAATATTTGTTTTTGTTTTGAGCTTGATTTTCATATTCAGTCAAAACATTACTTGCCTTAAGATCCATTTATTCATTAATATTATTAGGCCTAGTTGTTGTATGCTTTTTGCTATTATTGTTTATTTAATTTATTTTCGTTTTGGGTTTCATTTATTCTTTAATTGTAATTTCTGGTCGTTTTGAGTTTGAATTTTAACAGATATTTGTATCTCCTGAGCTTCAGTTTAAAATGGCCTTTAATTTTCTTTGAAAAACTTATTTTTCGGAAAGTTTTTTTTTTACTTAATATCATAAAAGTACTAAATATCATAAGCTAAGAGTACTAAAAATCATTAGCAGCACTATCGCACTGCTGATGATATTTTGTCTTGAAGATTTCAGTTATACAGTACTGGAAGTGCCGATTAGACCAGGTAAGCCCCCCTAAAATTCAGCCTATGGGCGCCCATACTTCGGGCATCCCACTTTTCGGTTCTTCTCTCAACAATTCCGTTCACCCTCTCTTGAGAATCTCTTGTATGTCTGAAGAAAGGTTTGGAAATCTCGGCAAACGAATGTTGCCCCTTTGAACTCTCGTCTTTATAAATCCCTTTTTTTCTTGCGCAGTAATGATACGCTGAAATGAAATCGTGGTACAATCAAAGAGAAAATAAAAGAGATAATACTGCCCTATACTTCTAAAAAACTATGCCTTAATGCTATTGCTCTATTTTGTATGGCATTATACCCAGGGCTGCTGCCACAGTCAGTTCCTAAAGTGCTAAAATAGCCCGAATTTGCATGCTACAAAACGATTTCGGTGCTACTGTCAATTTTTTTTGCGTGTCGTGGCTTGCGCCGTGACACACGCATGGTGCATTTAAGTGTACTTGAATAAGTTTTAGATCAATTATTTAATCTTTTTATGGCTGGTTATTTCAAACTTTGCGCCAATCATTCGAAACTAACACGGCAAAAAGGTGGTCCTGGTTATATCAAACTTTGGGTCAATCTTTCAAAAAAAAATACCGGGAAAAGGCGGTGCGCAGTTTCTGTTAATTCCTCTACCTTTTTTTTAAAATCCTTATTATTTTGTCCAAGACAAAAAAAAGTTGTAGCACGAAACTGTTACAAATTGTAGCACGAAAGTTGTACTATCTGGTCATTCAACGTAGCAGATGCTAAAGTGCTACACATGATGAAATAGTACTCAAATAGCACTTTCGTGCTACAGGTGGCAACCCTAATTATAACAGGCAAATTACGTTATTTCTTAACCCTATTTCAGAAAGGGAAGCCAAGAAGACCCGCCTTTTGTTTTGAGCCAATAAAAAAAGCGCAGAACCTGATTAATTCTTTTTTCTGAAATTTTAGACAAGTAAAAAGAACGAAAAATCTCTTTTCGGCATTTTTAAAAGTATTGTTTCTGTTTCTCTTTTCCAATGCTGTAGCAAACAAGATTTGAAACTATTTGACTGCCAAAGGTATTACAACGTTCTATCATGTTCTATACATAGCCCTTTTCGTCTGCGTAATCTTTGCACAAGATAATCTTAAGACAATTGTCAACTACTTGAAAGCCAAAGTGGCAATATACCACATTCTAGACAGCCTGCGTCTTATCTACGTAATCTCTGTGTTTAAACATACCAAAGAGAATAATTAAGATTGTTTTAAATCCGATATATCAATTTCTATGCGTAGCCCTACTTTTGTACGTAATCTCTGTGTTAAAATAAATCTCATTAAAGGCATCTTATGCCATTACAAGTTTTTTTCTTTCCGGGTCCTAAGACAACTAAATCTGTCTGACGTATGAATTTTAGAAAACCGGTTCTTAGGATTAAGCTGACGGAATCAGATATTCTATCCGACAAACTTAAAAATTTCTACTAAAGCATTCCGAGTAATAGGGTATTATTTTGCAACAGGTTGCTTTCACTTTTACTGAGTACAAAGTGCGTAGGCATGGAATGGGTTACCAAGGATTTTTCCTACTCAGGAGATGGTTAACAGCCTGGATTGTCTTAAGAGGACTAGGGCTGCAATGCTATTATTTTGAACCTGATCTTGGAGAATGTATTTTATTTTTCCAAAGTTTCTTTTAGCTTTAAAGCAGGATGAACTTGGTTGTTTGAATCTTAAAGGTGTTATGTCCTTTTACGTAATTCTTAGTGTAAATCAAAATTAAACGACCAGTTGGTCTCTTAATGACATTGTACTGGACCCAAAAGATAGCCTATTGAAAATCATTCTAAAAAAACAAAACCAAAAAAAACAGGTGGTCCGCACGTCTTTAGAACCAGAAGAGATAGTGGACGACAAATCAATCCAATTGATACACCCTGATTAGTGTAGAGTAGTTGGATATAAATATTAGTCTCAAAAACATGTCAAAAAATTCCTTTTTGGTCTAACACAACTGACCTCGGGCAATTTCTTAGCTAGGTATTTATGCATATGCTTCAAAAGATTCTTGGAAAAATTCAGCAACCTCAGAATCTTGCCAAACTCGTGTTTTATTTTCATATTTAAGCGAGTAATAAAATCATTTTTTACGCTCAAATATCTTTTGGTGTTTTGGAAGTCCAGAAATAATAATCAGCATTAAACTCGAAACTGGTTGAATACAATCAACCTTTCCACGAGCCAGAGATGGTTTCCAGAAAGACATAGGGGGCGCTTGGAACGGGCGCAGAAATTTTAGGGGTTCAAAATTTGAAATAAATAACCTAACGGTTATAATCATTTTTTTTTTTTTTTTGTTCTTACTAAAAAAAAAGTAGAAGGCGCAGTTAATAAATTAAAATAATTAACGAATTATCAAATAACTAATGAAATTACATAAATTAAAAAAATATATATAATGATGATTAAATAATAATAATCAAATTAAAATAATTAAATAGTTAAAATAATAATTTGAAAATAATTGAAATATTAGCTATTAATTAATTAATGAATTAATTTGTTTTGTTAAAATCCGACCTAAAAATTTTGTGGGAGACAGAGGGGGGGGGGGGTAATCTAGATTTTGCCCCGGGCGCAAGAGAGGCCAGAACCGCCACTGCCACGAGTCCTAATTGACGATTAAGATTGTTAGCAATCAACAAGAAAAGAAGGAAAATGATTAAAATATTTTGAAGTTTTTTTTCAATAACGTTATTTTAGCGTAATTTTAGCAACGCTGAATCAAATGAACATTTGTTGAATAATGAGTTTTCATGGTAAAAGTATGTTGTTTTTTTTAAAATTCTACCCTTAAAGAAACTTTGTCTTTTTTGGGATATACCAAGATGTACTGTCAAGTTGGTTTTTCGAAAAAAATGGTAAAAAAATATTCCGCTGCTGTTAACACTGTTAATGGTTTTAAAAAGATTAATTTAAGAGCACAAAAGGTCAACTTTAGATCATTCAGCGTTAGCAAGCGTTAGAGAGAAGGAGTCGATACCCAAACTCTTGTTTGTAGTGATTTTTGTTCGTTTCAAGCTTGATTTGCCTATTCAATATAAGTTTCAGTCTTTTTGAGACTTATTTGTTCATTTACATTATTATCTATTGTATGTTTATTTACATTGATTGTTTATTTATTTTCTGTTCGTTTGGGGTTTCATTTATTCTTTAATAGTAATTTCTGGTCGTTTTGAGTTTGAATTTTAATAGCTATTTGTATCTGCTGATCTTGCGTTTAAATGGCCTTTACTTTTCTTAGAAAAACTTCTTTTTCGGAACTATTTTTTTTAATCAATTACATGTAACATTGACTGTGGTAAGGCAAGAGGGAGGAATTGTTAAGTGAAACATAAAAAGGAGAGAAAAGGAAGAGAAGGATAAAACAAAGCGTGTAATAAACTGGTGGTAGCTAAAGAAAATCTGTAATAGGCAGACATACTTTTATCTGGGTTTTTAAGGGGAGGTCCATGGTCTCATACCCTTCAGCGAATGTCCCTTGTAGCAAGCTTAATAAGATTAGTAAAAGTAGCTATCATGTAAGTTCAAACAAGTTTATCTCAATTTATAAATTGAATTCATACCGACGTTGTTGATTGGTTCGTCTTTCATGTGCAAAACAAGATATTTCATTTGAAAAAGCTCAGTTATAGATTCATTCAAAGTTAAACAAGTTCAAGAGGAAAAAATAGATTCAGAAAATGGTCTATACTATTTTACCTAAGGTATAGTTTTGTATATTTGATAGATCTACTAATATTTTTTTCGGTACTCGTATGACATACCCTCTACCTAATGTTGTTCTGATCAATCCTAATGAAATATACCAAAGTAAGATGAAAACATAATACTTTAGAAACAAATTTGGGCTATATGTTTGCACGTTAGGGGGTGGGGCGTAAAGTAAGGCGGGTCTACATGCCTAGTGTGTTAGGTACAATTCTTCTGCATATTTTGTAGTAGGAACTGTTTCCTAACCTCACATTGTCCAAATACTTTCCCCCCCCCCCTAATGTGCAAATATATAGCCTCAATTATATACTTTCCGTCTATTCTATCACTTCTCTATGTCTTGTCTCACGCTAAGCTGAAAGAAACTAAATAAAAATTGGTTCTATAATGCGTCAATGAGTGAACAACTTGAGTGGTAGGGCTTATATCATACAAGTTCTCATCTTTATAATCTTAATTATCATGCGCTTTTCTTAGACTCTGCTAAGCTAGACCTCTGATACCAAGGTTCCGTAGAGTGTTGTACCAAGTATGACCCATGGGCCATATAGTTGCAGATCAAACCAATGGATGGTTTGGACTTAAATATTCTGAAAATGAGGGAATAGGCTCAAGCTTTATTTGTATACGAAATTTTAGAATAAATAATCAAGATCAAACATTCCTTATAAAAATGAATGGAATTTGGGATTTTTGATTGACGTTTACATAATTATCTCCTAGAAACCTAGAATGGGTACATAATTTCAAACATCAGGTCTCGAAAAGATAATTTTATGCTTTGCATGAGCTCGGCACTATGTGATTCATGAGAAGTTTCTTTTCGAATCCTGGACAGTTTTGTTTTCTTTGTTTTATATTCTATTATTTTTAGTAGGCTAAAAAACAAAAGATTTATATTTTATCTGATAAAACTGACAAAGTTTTTAGAAACCCCAGAGGAATTATCCGTTTCACGATTCTCACAATGAAAAAAAAGACAATCTAAATCTTATAATTTACGGGGAATTGACCAATGAGCAGGATAATACCCCCCCCCCCCAAAAAAAAAGACACACACACACAAAAGTAGTGCTGTTGTTCAGCAACACTTGACTCAAGAAGCCAAAACAATGATTAAGAAATTTCTTTGATTTATCTAAGCATATCTAAGCATACATGTTGGAGAATCCAAAGACATTGTTCAAGGACGGAGGGGGGGGGGGTCTAAACAAAACTGCAGTTTTTTTATACCATTTATTAGTTATCTTGGGGAAGCGGGGTCCCTTGTTATGAATATCATTGGGGAATAAACCCCCTAATCTTTTTCTGTGTGTAGTACTTTTGCAAATTAGTAGACTAAAGTTGGTAATTTTAAACTTTAAATAGTAGTCTTTAATTTTAGATTTCAACTAGTTTTAATAAGTGAACTCGAGAAGGAATTATCTGATCAACTTTTAAAGTCGTCTTTATCAAACAGTTCGTGGCAACGCACTGTAAAAGTAAGGAGTGATCCGGCTCAATAGTAACCGAAACTCTAAAAAACATAATTTTGATACCAATAGATAAATCAAAAGAATCATATTTTTATGATGATTTCAAATATAAAAGTTTGATTCAGTTTAGTCTTACGCATCAAAAGTTACGCGCCTGAGAAAATTTGCCTTATTTTCGAGCAAAGGGGGAAACACCCCTTCAAATTCATAAGACCTTAATGAAAATCACACCATCAGATTCAGCGTATCAGAGAACCTTACAGTAGAGGTTTCAAGGTCCTATCTGCAAAATTGTAAAATTTTGTGTTTTTTGCCAGAAGAAAGATCACGGATGCGTGTTTATTTTTTTTATTTTTTTCAGGGGTGATCTTATCGACCCAGTGGTCCTAGAATATCACCGGAGGGCTCATTCGAACGGAAATTAAAAGCTCTAGTGCTCTTTTTAAGTGAAAAAACAACGGAGGGCAACTTGGCCCTCACTCACCCTCATTTTTGAGAATGATTAATCCCCCACATTCCCCGGGCGAAGGGCTGCAAGTTATTAACTTTGCCCAATGTTTACATATAGTATTTATTATTGGAAAGTAAACAGACATTTTCAGGGGGGATTTTTTCTGGTAATGAGGGGGGGGGGTCGATGGTTACGTGGGAGGAACTTTCCATAGAGGAAGTTTTCATGGGGGAAGGGACATTGCGATGACGGGGGTACCAGAATTTCCAGCATTGTTTAAAAAACGATCATAAATTAAATAAAAAAAACAAGTTTTTCAACGTAAAGTAAGGAGCAACATCAAAAATTAAAACGAACAGAAATTAGTACGTATATTATTTGGTTCACTCCCTTGTCAATACCTCGCTCTTTACACTAAAGTTTTTTTCAATACTTTTATAAGAGCTATTTATTCTAACGGCCCCGGGGATTAAGGGGTCATTCTTAAAGAATTGGAATTTGAACTTTAGCGTAAAGAGCTAGATATTAACTAGGGGGGGAACCCCCCTAATATACGTAATAAAAATATACGAATATAGAAATTCGTTACGTAAGTTAATTCGTAAGTAACGTGTATTTATTACTAATAAAAATGTTTGTAAATAAATCAAACAACTTTTGAGAAAGTCATTTAACCGAAAAAAAAAGTAAAATTAATATACAAATTTCGTTTTAAATATTCATGTACGATGAGCCAAAATCAAAACCTGCATTAATTCAAAAACGTTCAGAAATTAAACAAAAAAAAAACAAGTTTTTTTTAACTTGAAGTAAGGAGCGACATTCAAACTTAAAACGAACAGAAATTATCCCATATACGAGAGGGGTTGTCCTCTCCTCAATGCCTCGCTCTTTGCACTAAAGTTTGACTCTTTCTCACAACTCTATTGTTTAAAACAATAAAAACTTGAACGTAAAGAGCGAGGCATTGAGGAGGGGACAACCCCTTTCATATACGAACTAATTTCTCTTTGATTGAAGTTTTAATGTCGCTCCTTAATTTCAGTTAGAAAAACTTGTTTTTTAATTTATTTTTTAAATGGTTGAAAACCTAATACTTCAGATTTGAATTCAACTTGTGCCGGGAATTGTGAGGTTTAGCTCGTGTTCAAGTAAGAAGAGAAGAGAATAGGATGGGGAAAACAACTGTAGGCAGGGGGAATTTAACCAAAATCCAACTGCGGCAATAGGATATACCTTGAAGTCGAAGTTGCATATGCCCAAGACATTCCTTCAGCCAAAAAAAAATCAATCAGTCTTTATGTACAAATAACAGTTCAACAGGAACAAATCCTTTAATTTGACAGCGAAACAACACAAAAAATCTCTGGATATTTCGGTCACATATACAATGGCCGTACAGTGGCCGCAGTGGCCGTTATCTGCTGATGACGGCCATTGTATATGTGATCGAAATATCCAAAGATGATTTTCCTTGTTTCGCTGACAAATAAAAGGACAGGTCACTATCGAACTGTTATTTGTACTTCATAGAAAGGCAGTGTGGTCTCGGAAAATACCTCAGTCTTTACATACGCGCCTGTTCCCACGATAATTCTCACCTTTCCTTGGCGATGGCTTCCGGTCTCATATGAGGGTCAATGAAGATGTAAGTGAACTGGGAGTCTTCTGCAATTTGACTGGTATAGTTTTGCTTTGCTTCTTTACTTGAAAGTCCTGCTTGTCGGTGTCTTCTATGGCTAAGTGAACAAATGAAGAAAAAATCCCCAAAAGTATATAACGACCCCATGGGCGCCCATAAGGGGGCAAGGGGGGCACCAGCTCCCCCCTCGCTGAATGACGGTGTCATATAATTGTATTAATTTAAAAAAAAACTTTCCACAGAATATGTTTACAAAGAAAAGTAAAGAGCTCTATTAAGCCAAAACTGGGCAGAAATAAAGTCAAATAATCTTCCAAGCGTAAAACAACGACAAATCACTATCAACAATTAAATGAAACTCAAAACCGACAGAAATTATAATAAATAGCCGAGTCAAACTCAAAACGAGCAAAAATTAACATTACTAGAGCTGACAACCCCCACATGACCAGAACATAACTTAGGCTTTACTGAAAAAAAATTACCATGGATTGTCAATTTATTCCTTAAAAAAACTGATATTTAATACTATACTGATATTTATCCCATAAAATAAAAATGGGTAATAAAAGTGAGTAAACAAATTTTTTTTACTTATTTAAGTAAAAAAGTGAAAACGTTTAAACAGATTTTGTTTTCAGTAAAACGCAAACTATGTTCTGGTCTTGAGAAGGCATGGGGGTTATCAGCCCTACTAATGTCAATTTTTGCTCTTTCGAGTTTGACTCGGCTATTTATATTTTCTGTTCATTCTGAGTTTCATTTATTTATTGATGGGGATTTGTGGTAGTTTTACGCTTGGATGATTACTTGACTTCATTTCTGCCCATTTTTGGCTTAATGGAGCTCTTTTCTTTTCTTTGAAAAGAAAAGTACTTTTGTGGAAAAGGTTTTTTTAGATGAATTTCTGTTCGTTTTTTATTGACAAATCATTTTCATGAATTTTTTTTTTTTTTTTATATCTTTTCGTTTTTTTTCTATAAGAATCCATAGTTTCGCCTAAGTGTGGGGATTTGACATGCCCAATATCCCTAGAGACATAGTTGCTGGACCGTCCTACTATGCTGAACAAAATAGTTGTCTCAAAATTTTGACTGGATGTGTTTGGGAAATAAATCGGCTTGAGAGACAGGCTATCTCTTTTTCTTTTTCCTCTTAGAAAGGACCCTACAACTTTTAATTTTGAATCGAATTAGCTTCTTCAAATGTTTCAATGATATTTCTAGCTATTAAAGAGTGGTGCTGCTTGTGATATTGCTTATATGACTTTTTGAAAACCTGCATGTATACAGTTCTTTCGTTTAATTGGAACACCCCCTAAACACTTCCTAGAATCTTCACCTTAATTCTCTTAGCGTCATTAGTTACAGTAACTGTAGTTGTAGTACAAAAAGTATACACATAATGCCTTCTGGCTATAGTTCAAAATCCCCCACAACTTACTCTTAAAGATCTAACTTAATAATATAAGTTCCTCTTGAGATATTGCTTTGTCACCTTTTTGAAAGTTTACATGCTCATAGTTTGTTTTGATTTATTTCAACGTCCGCCTAAATATTTCTTATATTTAATTGCTGCAGACATTGTTATATTCTGTTTGGACTATTGGCTACAAAATGGCTGTCTCACAATTTCGATCGAATGTGTTTGGGGAAAAGAGGATATCAGGGAGAGGGGGGTTATTTCCACTCCATCATGCTTGACTCTTAAAATAAAACTAGAACTATGCATTTCCAATCAAATGAGCCTCCTCTAAAGTTCACAAGACCACCTCTTCATAAAAACCTTAAATCCCCCGGGACATAACTTAAAACCCTTATCCCCATACTTTGATGGGTTGTGTCAACCCCAAAGGCCGTGTTATTAGATCTTAGGACTATTTCTGAACAAATGGCTATCTTAAAATTTCTATCGGAAGCATTGGGGGAAAATATGACGTGTGGGAGGGCTATAGCTGCCCCCCGATATATTTGACTCGAAAATGGATCTGATTTCCAATCCAATGAGCCCCCTTCGAAGTTTTCACGACCACCGTTTCCATAAAAACCTGAAACGCCCTCGTGGCGTACCTTAAAACCCTTGCCCTGAGGACTGTGGGGGGGGTCTCATCCTCAAAGACATCATTTCTGGACTTTTAAACTACGTCAAACAAAATAACTATCTCGAATTTTGACTGGAAGTGTTTGGGGAAATGATTGGCGGGGGGGGGGGGGGGGGTTGGTTCCCCTCCAATCACTTATGACTATTAAAGAAGGCACTAGCCCTTTCAATTAACAACCAACTGAGCCCTTTTCGAAATTTTTACGACAAGAAATGGCCATCTCAAAATTTCTATCACATGTGTTTCGGGAAAATACGACGTGTGTATGTGTGTGTGTGGGGGGCTATTTGCCCTCTGATCACTTCGACTCTTAAAAAGAGCACTATAACATCTGATTACCAATCCAATGAGCCCTCTTCGAAGTTTATACGACCACAATTTCTATAAAAACCTTATATGCCCCAGGGCGTAACTTACAACCCTTATCCTGAGGGTTATATGGGTGAGGGGGATTTATCCTCAAAGACATAATTTCTGGACCTTTCAACTACACTGAACAAAATGGCTATCTCAAATATTATGATTGAATGTGTTTGGGGAAATGATTGGTGCACGGGGGGTGTGGGGTTGCTGGACGACCTCCAATCACTTTTGACTGTTAAAAAGACCATTAGAGCTTCTGATTACCAATTAACTGAGTCCCCTCTGAGGTTTATACGACCACCCTTTCTATAAAAAACAACTTTATAACCCCACAGGGCATTACTTACAACCCTTGCTCTGAGGGTTGTGGGGGGGGGGTTATTCTCAAAGTCATAATTTCCGGACCTTAAAACTACACTGAACAAAATGGCTATCTCAAAATTTTGATTGGATATGTTTGGAGAAGTGATTGACGTGGGGGAGGGGGAGCTGGTTGCCCTCCATGAACTCTTTTGAAGTTTCTATGACATTTCCTTCTATAAGAAGTGCCCTGGTCTAAAAACAATATACATTGTGCCCACATCGCTCTTACTTAAGCAGCGCTATCGCTCTGCCTATTTTGTCTTGAGATGACATTTTGTCTTGAGATTTCAATTTTAAAGCACTGGAAGTACCGATTAGACAAGGTAAGCCCCCCCCCCCTAAAATTCAGGCTATGGGCGCCCATGAACGACCCCCTTTATCAGGGGTGGTTATTTGCACATAAGACAACTCCCTGGAATCAGGATAACCCCAGAGCTGTTCATATGGTTGGTTGCGCCAGGGGAAAAACAGCGCTGTCCTCCCGACTCAAATATAAGCAAAAAATCCGAATCAAAGTGAAAAATTTGATCAAGTGGGCAATCTCCCAGTCGCGGCGCCTCCTTCCAGCTGCGGGGCCTGGGCAGCTGACCTGGTTGCCCCCCTCTTTAGGAACGGACTTGATGACCATGGGATGAATAACCGGTTGCTTCACTATAAACCAGACTTTTTGGTTCGATCTTTTTACTTTATTATTTTCCAGGGTTTAAATGGCCGTTTGGTTTTTGCCATTGCAGCTGCTGCAATTGGATCAGGCTTTCAGCATGGTTACAATATTGGTGTGGTTAATGCGCCAGGAAAAGTAAGTTTTAATTTTATTATTAGATTAATTGATCTAATTTCCAAAACGGTTGCTTGTTTTTTTTAAATCTTCCAGTAAATTACAGTTTGAATCCTGCACTTTAAAAAAAAAAGAATGAAAACTAAAATTTTAAATCGTTACTATACTTTTAGCGGACTTTTCATGGGTATAGGAGTTATTAATGAAATAAAGATAAGTTTAAATAAAAACATAGAATTAAAAATAGAGAATTTATTTATGTGTAAGCATACATGTATGGGCATAGTTGTCACAACGGTGATTTCAAAAGGCTCACAAAGACGATAACAATATAGAGAGTACGAATTCAAACTTTCGGGCTGATTGGCTGGAAAACATTTTTGACTAGTTTTTTAGTAGAAAAACCAAAATGAATATCCTTCGACAAGATAATATGCATAGATAATTATCTAAATTGAGGCGAAAAAGAAATTTTTTATGCCGGAACTCGTACGAAGGCTAGTGGGGAAAGTGAAATGGAGATACAATGTTCAACAGCAAGATGTTTTCCGTTGCCTTAGAGTTTAATAGCATTTGCTTTAGTCTAGACTTGTGCTCGGAATTTCCAGAATGATACCTATTAAGCTACCTAATTTTGAATTAAAATCTAATTCAAAAATCTTGGCTGAAATCAGGGGCGAATCACCAGCATTTTTATTGGGGGAGAGGGGGGGGGGGTGGCAAGAAGGGTCCATATTTTGATAGTCAAAGGGCACGGGATGTATATATTTTTTTTCTCCGCATTATTGGGGGCAACTCCCCCCCCCTTGCCACCCCAACCCCCCTTGGGGGTTATGTGGGAGGATCTTTCCATGAAGGAAGTTTTCATGGGGGAAGGGACATTGCTATGAAGGGGACGCCGGACTTCCCAACATTGTTTAAAAAAAGATCAGAAATTTAATATAAAAAAATCAGTATTTCAACTGCAACAGCAGCAACATCGAAACTTTAAACGAACAGAAAATATTACATATATGATTGGGCTCACCCCGTAGTCAATGCCTCGCTCTTTAAGCCAAAGATTTTTAGTACTTTCATAAGAGCTATTTATTCTAATTAACGGCCTTTGTGATTAAGAGTAGAACCCCCTTATTGAATACGACGCGAACACATGTGCTGCCATCTACAATTTAGTCTAACTCCGTACAAACACCATATATGGACATAGCCTCCCTAGGGGAAATGGATTTCTGAAAAATTGATTGCGTAATCGAGGGGAGAGAATTTCCGAGAAATTGATTTGTTTGTGTTTGTCCAGGAGAATTTTCCCCGGGTGAAGTTTGCACATGAGCTTTCTAGGTCAATTGATTTGTTGGTGCTCGTCTCGGAAAATCGTCTTCAGGTGAAGTTTATTAATATCTGATGGATGATGTCAAGGTCGATTGATTTGTTGGTGATCGTCCAGGAGAATTGTCTCCGGGCGAAGTTTATTAATGTCTGACGGATGATGTCAAGGTTGATTGATTTGTTGGTGTTCATCCCGGAGAATTGACCCCGGGTGAGTGTTTTGATCTTAGAGATGAAGAGATTAACGCGGGAAATGGTTTCCTAGGAATTTCAAATGTGACAGCGCAGGAATGTCAAAACAAAAGGAACACGCTGAAATTACGTTTAGAGATTATTTGGGTGAAACCGTTTTGAGACATTTTAGAAGATGATTTGAGTGAAACAGTTTGATGCATTTTAGAAGATGATTTTAGAAGATGATTTAGAAGAGGATTTGAGGGTGAAACTCTGTGGTCGTTATAATACACAAGTTCCATTTGAACAGTCATGTGAGGTCCCCTACCCCAATAACCCCCCTACCCCAGTCCCAAAGGGCCCTCTACCCCAACCCCAAAGGGTCCTCTACCCAACACCAAGCAATACTTTTCAAAAGGCATTTCAGAGCAAGTTCTTTTTTTAATGACCCTCCTAAACCCATTTTACAAGTTCAAGCATCCATCTTTTTCACCCAAAACTTTACTTTACAGCTTTTTGGATACCTCAACACCAAGCAATACTTTCAAAAGGCATTTCAGAGCAATTTCTTTTCTTAATGTCCCTCCTAAACCCATTTTACAACTTGAAGTACCCATCCTTTTTCACCCACAACTTCACTTCACAGTATTTTGGATACATCAACACCAAGAATTACTTTCAAAAGGCATTTCAGAGCAAGTTCCTTTTCTTAATGTCCCGCCAAAACCCATTTTACAACTTTAGAGATCCATCCTTTTTCATCCAAAATTATAACTCACAGCTTTTTGAATACCTCAACACAATGCAATACTTTTCGAAAGGCTTTTCAGAGCAAGTTCTTTTCTTAATGTCCATCCTCAACCCATTTTACAACTTGAAGCATCCATACTTTTCACCCACAACTTTACTTTACAGCTTTTTGGATAACTCATCTCCAAGCAATACCTTTCAAAAGGCATTTCAGAGCAAGTTCTTTTCTTAATGTCCCTCCTAAACCCATTTTAGAAGTTGAAGCAAACATCATTTTCACCCACAACTTTACTTTACAGCTTTTTGGTTACCTCAACACAAAGCAATACTTTTCAAAAGACATTTCAGAGGAAGTTCGTTTCAAAATGTTCCGTTCAATACCTATTTTACAACTTGAAGTACCCATCCTTTTCACCGAGAACTTTACTTTACAGCTTTTTGGATACCTAAACACCCAGCAATAACCTTCAAAAGGCATTTCAGAGCAAGTTCATTTCTTAATGTCCCTCCTAAACCCATTTTACAACTTGAAGCATCCTTGCTTTTCACCCACAACTTTACTGTACAGCTTTTTGGATACCTCAACACCAAGCAATACTTTTCAAAAGGCATTTCAGAGCAAGTTCTTTTCATAATGTCCCTCCTAAACCCATTTTACAAAATGATGTACTCATCCTTTTCACCCACAACTTTACTTTACAGCTTTTTGGATACCTCAACACCAAGCAATACTTTTCAAAAGGCATTTCAGAGCAAGTTTTTTTAATAATGTCCCTCCTAAACCCATTTTACAATTTGAAGCACCAATCTTTTTCACTCAAGACTTTACTTTCCATCTTTTTGGATATTTCAACACCAAGCAATTCTTTTCAAAAGAAATTTCAGAGCAAGTTCTTTTCATAATGTCCCTCCTAAACCCATTTTACAAGTTGAAGCATCCATCCTTTTCACCCACAATTTTACTTTACAGCTTTTTAAATTTTTTCTTAAAAGTAACATTTTTTGATTGTGATAAAAACTTTTCTGTCAGAAGTAGAAAATTCTTCTTGAAATTAAAAAAACTACTTAACAAAGTAACAACATTTTACCTTAAAACTAACTTACTTTTACTGAACAAACACAAATTTCTCTTAGAAATAAAAATATTCGTCACTGACAACATTGTTTCTGTTCGAACTAGCAAGTTTTCTACCAAAGATACCAAATTTTTCACTTCAGTTCAGATTTTTCTCAAAGAGATGAACAAATTTAAAATAATGTTCCAAATTTTTCATAGAAGATAGAAAAGTTCAAGTTCACTTCTGAATTTTACCAAAGAACACAATTCAATTCTAATTTCTCCAGAGAAAATGCAAAATCTTCCACTCCAGTTGTAAGTTCACCAAGACATAAAGAAATTTAAAGTTCTGTTCTAAATTTTTCCATAGTAGATAGAAAAAGCTATACCATAGCTGCGAATATTTGCTATGAAGATAAAAAGTTCTACTTCAATTTTAAATTTTCTCAATGAAGTGAAGGATAGTTCAACTTTGATTCTGAATTTTCCCAATAAAAAGAAATAAGCTATTGATCAATTCTATTTTTTCCAAAATCATATAAAAATTTCCCACTTCAATTCAGATCTTTCTCAAAGAGATGAAAAAATTTAAAATACTGTTCCAAATTTTTAATAGAAGATAGAAAAGTTCAAGTTCTCTTCTGAATTTTACCAAAGAACACAATTCAATTCTAATTTCTCTAGAGAAAATAAAAAGCTTCCACTTCAGTTTTAAGTTCACCAAGACATAAAAAATTTAAAGTTCAGTTCTAAAATTTTCCGTACAAGATAGGAAGTTATACTATGATTGTGATAATTTTCCATGAATATAAAAAGTTTCACTTTAATTCTAAATTTTCTTAAATTAAGTTCCGACTTTTCACAAAGAGATGGAAAATTTAAAGTTATGTTCCAAATATTTTCCCGGAAGAAGAAAAGTCCCAAGACATAAAAAATTTAAAGTTCACTTCTAAATTTTTCCGTAGAAGATAGGAAAAGTTATACTATGATTGTGATTATTTTCCTTGAAGATAAAAAGTTTCACTTTAATTCTAAATTTTCTTAAATTCAATTCCGACCTTTCTCAAAGAGATGAAAAAATTAAAAGTTCTGTTCCAAATATTTTCCCGGAAGAAGAAAAGTTCAACTTCGATTCTGAATTTTCTCAATGAAAATGAAATAAGTTATTGATCAATTCAAGACATAAAAAATTTTATGTTCAGTTCTAAATTTTTCCGTAGAAGATAGGAAAAGTTATACTATGATTGTGATTATTTTCCATGAAGATAAAAAGTTTCACTTTATTTCTAAATTCTCTTAAATTCAGTTCCGACTTTTCACATAGAGATGAAAAAATTTAAAGTTCTGTTTCAAATTTTTCATAGAAGATAGGAAAAGTTATACTTTGATCGTGAATATTCAAGTTCTCTTCTGAATTTTACCAAAGAACACAATTCAATTCTAATTTCTCCAGAAAAAATAAAAAGCTTACACTTCAGTTTTAATTTCACCAAGACATAAAAAATTTGAAGTTCAGTTCTAAATTTTTCCATAGAAGATAGGAAAAGTTATACTATGATTGCGATTATTTTCTATGAAGATAAAAACTTTAAATTTAATTCTAAATTTTCTTAAATTCAATTCCGACTTTTCTCAAAGAGATGAAAAGGTTTAAAGTTCTGTTCCAAATTTTTTCCCGGAAGAAGAAAAGTTCAACTTCGATTCTGAATTTTCTCAATGAAAATGAAATAAGTTATTGATCAATTCTATTTTCCCAAAATAATATAAAAAGTTTCCACTTCAGTTCAGATTTTTCTCAAAGAGATGAAAAAATTTAAAATACTGTTCCAAATTTTTCATAGAAGATAGAAAAGTTCAAGTTCTCTTCTGAATTTTACCAAGGAACATAATTCAATTCTAATTTCTCCAGAGAAAATAAAAAGCTTCCACTTCAGTTTTAAGTTCACCAAGACAAAAAAAAATTTAAAGTTGTTTTCTAAATTTTTCCATAGAAGATAGGAAAAGTTATACTATGATTGTGATTATTTTCTATGAAGATAAAAAGTTTCACTTTAATTCAAAATTTTCTTAAATTCAGTTCCGACTTTTCTCAAAGAGATGAAAAAATTTAAAGTTTTGTTGCAAAAATTTTTCCGGAAGAAGAAAAGTTCAACTTCGATTCTGAATTTTCTCAATGAGAAAATAATAAGTTATTGATCAATTCTATTTTCCCAAAATAATATAAAAATTTTCCACTTCAGTTCAGATTTTTCTCAAAGGGATGAAACAATTTAAAATACTTTTCAAAATTTTTCATAGAAGATAGAAAATTTCAAGTTCTCTTCTGAATTTTACCAAAGAACACATTTCAATTCTAATTTCTCCAGAGAAAATAAAAAGATTCCACTTCAGTTTTAAGTTCACCAAGACATAAAAAATTTAAAGTTGTGTTCTAAATTTTTCCATAGAAGATAGGAAAAGTTATACTATGATTGTGATTATTTTCTATGAAGATAAAAAGTTTCACTTTAATTCAAAATTTTCTTAAATTCAGTTCCGACTTTTCTGAAAGAGATGACAAAATTTTAAGTTCTGTTCCAAATATTTTCCCGGAAGAAGAAAAGTTCAACTTCGATTCTGAATTTTCTCAATGAAAATGAAATAAGTTATTGATCAATTCTATTTTCCCAAAATAATATAAAAATCTTCCACTTCAGTTCAGATTTTTCTCAAAGAGATGAAAAAATTTAAAATACTGTTCCAAAATTTTCATACAAGATAGAAAAGTTCAAGTTCTCTTCTGAATTTTACCAAAGAACAGATTTCAATTCTAATTTCTCCAGAGAAAATAAAAAGCTTCCACTTCAGTTTTAAGTTCACTAAGACATAAAAAATTTTAAATTCAGTTCTAAATTTTTCCGTAGAAGATAGGAAAAGTTATACTATGATTGTGATTATTTTCTATGAAGATAAAAAGTTTCACTTTAATTCTAAATTTTCTTAAATTCAGTTCCGACTTTTCTAAAAGAGATCAAAAAATTTGAAGTTCTGTTCCAAATATTTTCCCGGAAGACGAAAAGTTCCACTTCGATTCTGAATTTTCTCAATGAAAATGAAATAAGTTATTGATCAATTCTATTTTCCCAAAATAATATACAAATTTTCCACTTCAGTTCAGATTTTTCTCAAAGAGATAAAGAAATTTAAAATACTGTTCCAAATTTTTCATAGAAGATAGAAAAGTTCAAGTTCTCTTCTGAATTTTACCAAAGAACATAATTCAATTCTAATTTCTCCAGAGAAAATAAAAAGCTTCCACTTCAGGTTTAAGTTCACCAAGACATAAAAAATTTAAAGTTCAGTTCTAAATTTTTCCGTAGAAGATAGGAAAAGTTATACTATGATTGTGATTATTTTCCATGAAGATAAAAAGTTTCACTTTATTTCTAAATTCTCTTAAATTCAGTTCCGACTTTTCACATAGATATGAAAAAATTTAAAGTTCTGTTCCAAATTTTTCATAGAAGATAGGAAAATTTATACTTTGATCGTGAATATTCAAGTTATCTTCTGAATTTTACCAAAGAACACAATTCAATTCTAATTTCTCCAGAGAAAATAAAAAGCTTCCTCTTAAGTTTTAAGTTCACCAAGACAAAAAAAATTTAAAGTTCAGTTCTAAATTTTTCCATAGAAGATAGGAAAAGTTATACTATGATTTTGATTATTTTCCATGAAGATAAAAAGTTTCACTTTAATTCTAAATTTTCTTAAATTCAGTTCCGACTTTTCTCAAAGAGATGAAAAAATTTAAAGTTCTGTTCCAAATATTTTCCCGGAAGAAGAAAAGTTCAACTTCGATTCTGAATTTTCTGAATGAAAATGAAATAAGTTATTGATGAATTCTATTTTCCTAAAATAATATAAAAATTTTACACTTCAGTTCAGATTTTTCTCAAAGAGATGAAAAAATTTAAAATACTGTTCCAAATTCTTTATAGAAGATAGAAAAGTTCATGTTCTCTTCTGAATTTTACCAAAGAACACAATTCAGTTCTAATATCTCCAGAGAAAATAAAAAGCTTCCACTTCAGTTTTAAGTTCACCAAGACATAAGAAATTTAAAGTTCAGTTCCAAGTTTTTCCTTAGAAGATAAGAAAAGCTATACTATGATTTTGATTATTTTCTATGAAGATAAAAAGTTTCACTTTAATTCTAAATTTTCTTAAATTCAGTTCCGACTTTTCTCAAAGAGATTACAAAATTTAAAATTCTGTACCAAAAATTTTCACGGAAGAAGAAAAGTTCAACTTTGATTCTGAATTTTCTCAATGAAAATTAAACAAGTTATTGATTAATTCTATGTCCCCAAAATAATATAAAAAGTTTCCACTTCAGTTCAGATTTTTCTCAAAGAGATGAAAATATTTTAAATACTGTTCCAAATTTTTCATAGAAGATAGAAAAGTTCAAGTTCTCTTCTGAATTTTACCAAGGAACATAATTCAATTCTAATTTCTCCAGAGAAAATAAAAAGCTTCCACTTCAGTTTTAAGTTCACCAAGACAGAAAAAATTTAAAGTTCAGTTCTAAATTTTTCCATAGAAGATAGGAAAAGTTATACTATGATTGTGATTATTTTCTATGAAGATAAAAAGTTTCACTTTAATTCTAAATTTTCTTAAATTCTGTTCCGACTTTTCTCAAAGAGATGAAAAAATTTAAAGTTCTGTTCCAAATATTTTCTCGGAAGAAGAAAAGTTCAACTTCGATTCTGAATTTTCTCAATGAAAATGAAATAAGTTATTGATTAATTCTATTTTCCCAAAATAATATAAAAATTTTCCACTTCAGTTCAGATTTTTTTCAAAGAGATGAAAAAATTTAAAGTTCTGTTCCAAATTTTTCATAGAAGATAGAAAAGTTCAAGTTCTATTCTGAATTTTACCAAAGAACACATTTCAATTCTAATATCTCTAGAGAAAATAGAAAGCTTCCACTTCAGTTTTAAGTTCACCAAGACATAATAACTTTAAAGTTCACTTCTAAATTTTTCCTTAGAAGATAGGAAAAGTTATACTATGATTGTGATTATTTTCTATGAAGATAAAAAGGTTCACTTTAATTCTAAATTTTCTTAGATGCAGTTCCGACTTTTCTCAAAGAGATGAAAAAATTTAAAGTTCTGTTCCAAATATTTTCCCGGAAAAAGAAAAGTTCAACTTCGATTCTGAATTTTCTCAATAAAAATGAAATAAGTTATTGATCAATTCTATTTTCCCAAAATAATATACAAATTTTCCACTTCAGTTCAGATTTTTCTCAAAGAGATGAAGAAATTTAATATACTATTCCAAATTTTTCATAGAAGATAGAAAAGTTCAAGTTCTCTTCTGAATTTTACCAAAGAACACAATTCAATTCTAATTTCTCCAGAGAAAATAAAAAGATTCCATTTCAGTTTTAAGTTCACCAAGACATAAAAAATTTAAAGTTCAGTTCTAAATTTTTCCGTAGAAGATAGGAAAAGTTATACTTTGATTGTTAATATTCTTCATGAAGATATGGAACTCCACTTTAATTCTGAGTTTTTTCGAAGAAGTGCAAAATTTACAAGTTCTCCTCTGAATTTTCTTAGAGAAGAGAAAAAAAGTTAGCGCAATTCTGAAATTTACCGTTGAAAAGGATAAATCTTCCATTTCAGTTCATAATTTCTCAAAGACATAGAAAATTTAAAGTTCAATTCTAAATTTTTCCATAGAAGATAGGAATGGTTATACTATGATTGTGATTATTTTCCATGAAGATGAAAAGTTTCACTTTATTTCTAATTTTTCTTAAATTCAGTTCATTCATCTAACCTCCAAAAACAATAGGTTAGTTTAGGTATAAATAAATATTAATAAATAATTAGAAACATTTCTCCATGTTTAAGTTAGGTTAGGTTAACTTATCATGAGCGCTCATGATAAGCTAAGCTAACCTAACTTAAACATGGTAAAAAGTCGACCTGGGGGTGATTTTTCTGCTATATTAAATTAGGTTAGGTTAGGTTAGGCTAGATTAAGTTAGGTTAGGTTAAGTTAGGTTAGGTTAGCCTACGTACGCGCGCGGACGTAGGCTAACCTAACTTAACCTAACCTAACTTAATCTAGCCTAACCTAATTTAATCTAGCCAAAAAATCCCCCCGAGGTCGACTTTTTACCATGTTTAAGTTAGGTTAGGTTAGCTTATCATGAGCGCTCATGATAAGTTAGCCTAACCTAACCTAACTTAAACATGGAGAAATGTTTCTAATTATTTATTAATATTTATTTATACCTAACCCAACCTTTTTTTTTGGTGGTTAGATGAATGAACTGAATTTAAGAAAAATTAGAAATAAAGTGAAACTTTTTATCTTCATGGAAAATAATCACAATCATAGTATAGCCAGTCCTCTCGTCAACGTTAAAATTGATACTTTAACTTTAAATTTTTTATAAAATTGAGAAAATTTGAATTGAATAAAAGCTTTTTCTTTTTTATTGGGATATTTCAGAATTTCGAAAAGTTTGGTCTATCTTCTTTATTAAAATTATTAATAGAACTTTTACATTTTAAACTTCTTCGAGAAAACTCAGAATTAAAGTGGAGCTCCATATCTTCATGAAGAATGTTCACAATCAAAGTATAACTTTTCCTATCTTCTACGGAAAAATTTAGAACTGAAATTTAAATTTTTTATGTCTTGGTGAACTTAAAACTGAAGTGGAAGCTTTTTATTTTCTCTGGATAAATTAGGATTGAATTGTGTTCTTTGGTAAAATTCAGAAGAGAACTTGAACTTTTCTATCTTCTATGAAAAATTTTGAATAGTATTTTAAATTTCTTCATCTCTTTGAGAAAAATCTGAACTGAAGTGGAAAATTTGTATATTATTTTGGGAAAATAGAATTGATCAATAACTTATTTCATTTTTATTGAGAAAATTCAGAATCGAAGTTGAACTTTTCTTTTTCCGGGAAAATATTTGGAACAGAACTTTAAATTTTTTCATCTCTTTGAGAAAAGTCGGAACTGAATTTAAGAAAATTTAGAATTAAAGTGACACTTTTTATCTTCATAGAAAATAATCACAATCATAGTATAACTTTTCCTATCTTCTACGGAAAAATTTAGAACTGAACTTTAAATTTTTTATGTCTTGGTGAACTTAAAACTGAAGTGGAAGCTTTTTATTTTCTCTGGAGAAATGAGAATTGAAATGTGTTCTTTGGTAAAATTCAGAAGAGAACTTGAACTTTTCTATCTTCTATAAAAATTTGGAATATTATTTTAAATTTCTTCATCTCTTTGAGAAAAATCTGAACTGAAGTGGAAAATTTGTATATTATTTTGGGAAAATAGAATTGATCAATAACTTATTTCATTTTCATTGAGGAAATTCAGAATCGAAGTTGAAATTTTCTTCTTCCGGGAAAATATTTGGAACAGAACTTTAAATTTTGTCATCTCTTTGAGAAAAGTCGGAACTGAATTTAAGAAAATTTAGAATTAAAGTGAAACTTTTTATCATCATAGAAAATAATCACAATCATAGTATAACGTTTCCTATCTTCTACGTTAAAATTTAGAACTGAACTTTAAATTTTTTATGTCTTGGTGAACTTAAAACTGAAGTGGAAGATTTTTATTTTCTCTGGTGAAATTAGAATTGAATTGTTTTCTTTGATAAAATTCAGAAGAGAACTTGAACTTTTCTATCTTCTATGAAAAATTTGGAACAGTATTTTAAATTTTTTCATCCCTTTGAGAAAAATCTGAACTGAAGTGGAAAATTTGTATATTATTTTGGGAAAATAGAATTGATCAATAACTTATTTCATTTTCATTGAGAAAATTCAGAATCGAAGTTGAACTTTTCTTCTTCCGGGAAAATATTTGGAACAGAAGTTTAATTTTTTCATCTCTTTGAGAAAAGTCGGAACTGAATTTAAGAAAATTTAGAATTAAAGTGAAACTTTTTATCTTCATAGAAAATAATCACAGTCATAGTATAACTTTTCCTATCTTCTATGGAAAAATTTAGAACTGAACTTTAAATTTTTCATGTCTTGGTGAACTTAAAAGTGAAGTGGAAGCTTTTTATTTTCTCTGGAGAAAATAGAATTGAATTATGCTGTTTGGTAAAATTCAGAAGAGAACTTGAACTTTTCCATCTTCTATGAAAAATTTGGAACAGTATTTTAAATTTTTTCATCTATTTGAGAAAAATCTGAACTGAAGTGGAAAATTTTTTTAATATTTTGGGAAAATAGAATTGATCAATTACCTATTTCATTTTCATTGAGAAAATTCAGAATCGAAGTTGAACTTTTCTTCTTCCGAGATAATATTTAGAACAAAACTTAAAATTTTTTCATCTCTTTGAGAAAAGTCGGGATTGAATTTAAGAAAATTTAGAATTAAAGTGAAACTTTTTATCTTCATAGAAAATAATCACAATCATAGTATAACTTTTCCTATCTTCTATGGAAAAATTTAGAACTGAACTTAAAATTTTTTATGTCTTGGTGAACTTAAAACTAAAGTGGAAGCCTTTTATTTTCTCTGGAGAACATAGAATTGAATTGTGTTCTTTGGTAAAATTCAGAAGAGAACTTGAATATTCACGATTAAAGTATAACTTTTCCTATCTTCTATGAAAAATTTGGAACAGTATTTTAAATTTTTTCATCTTTGAGAAAAATCTGAATTGAAGTGGAAAATTATTATATTATTTTGGGGAAATAGAATTGATCAATAACTTATTTCATTTTCATTGAGAAAATTCAGAAACGAAGTTGAACTTTTCTTCTTCCGGGAAAATATTTGGAACAGAACTTTTAATTTTTTCATCTCTTTGAGAAAGGTCGGAATTGATTTTAAGAAAATTTAGAATTAAAGTGATACTTTTTATCTTCAAGGAAAATAATCACAATCATAGTATAACTTTTCCTATTTTCTACGGAAAAATTTAGAAGTGAACTTTAAATTTCTTATGTATTAGGACTTTTCTTCTTCCGGGAAAATATTTGGAACAGAACTTTAAATTTTTTCATCTCTTTGAGAAAAGTCGGAACTGAATTTAAGAAAATTTAGAATTAAAGTGAAACTTTTTATCTTCATAGAAAATAATCACAATCACAGTATAATTTTTCCTATCTTCTATGGAAAAATTTACAACTGAACTTTAAATTTTTTATGTCTTGGTGAAGATAAAACTGAAGTGGAAGCTTTTTATTTTCTCTGGAGAAATTAGAATTGAATTATGTTCTTTGGTAAAATTCAGAAGAGAACTTAAACTTTTCTATCTCTTATGAAAAATTTGGAACAGTATTTAAAATTTTTTCATCTCTGAGAAAAATCTGAACTGAAGTGGAAAATTTTTATATTATTTTGGGAAAATAGAATTGATCAATAATTTATTTCCTTTTCATTGAGAAAATTCAGAATCGAAATTGAACTTTTCTTCTTCCGGGAAAATATTTGGAACAGAACTTTAAATTTTTTCATCTCTTTGAGAAAAGTCGGAACTGAATTTAAGAAAATTTAGAATTAAAGTGAAACTTTTTATCTTCATAGAAAATAATCACAATCATAGTATAACTTTTCTTATCTTCTATGGAAAAATTTAGAACTGAACTTTAAATTTTTTATGTCTTGGTGAACTTAAAACTGAAGTGGAAGGTTTTTTATTTTCTCTGGAGAAATTAGAATTGAATTGTGTTCTCTGGTAAAATTCAGAAGAGAACTTGAACTTTTCTATCTTCCATGAAAAATTTGGAACAGTATTTTAAATTTTTTCATCTCTGAGAAAAATCTGAACTGAAGTGGAAACTTTTTATATTATTTTGGGAAAATAGAATTGATCAATAACTTTTTTCATTTTGATTGAGAAAATTCAGAATCGAAGTTGAACTTTTTTTCTTGCGGGAAAATATTTGGAACAGAACTTTAAATTTTTTCATCTCTTTGAGAAAAGTCGGAACTGAATTTAAGAAAATTTTGAACTAAAGTGAAACTTTTTATCTTCATAGAAAATAATCACAATCATAGTACAACTTTTCCTATCTTCTACGGAAAAATTTAGAAGTGAACTTTAAATTTTTTATGTCTTGGTGAACTTAAAACTGAAGTGGAACCTTTTTATTTTCTCTGGAGAAATTAGAATTGAATTGTGTTCTTTGGTAAAATTCAGAAGAGAACTTGAATATTCACGATTAAAGTATAAGTTTTCCTATCTTCTATGAAAAATTTGGAACAGAACCTTAAATTTTTTCATCTCTTTGAGAAAAGTCGGAACTGAATTTAAGAAAATTTAGAATTAAAGTGAAACTTTTTATCTTCATGGAAAATAATCACAATCATAGTATAACTTTTCCTATCTTCTACGGAAAAATTTAGAACTGAACTTTAAATTTCTTATGTCTTGGTGAACTTAAAACTGAAGTGGAAGCTTTTTATTTTCTCTGGAGAAACTAGAATTGAATTATGTTCCTTGGTAAAATTCAGAAGAGAACTTGAACTTTTCTATCTTCTCTGAAAAATTTGAAACAGTATTTTAAATTTTTTCATCTCTTTGAGAAAAATCTGAATTTAAGTGGAAAATTTTTATATTATTTTGGGGAAATAGAATTGATCAATAACTTATTTCATTTTCATTGAGAAAATTCAGAATCGAAGTTGAACTTTTCTTCTTTATGTCTTGGGACTTTTCTTCTTCCGGGAAAATATTTGGAACAGAACTTTAAATTTTTTCATCTCTTTGACAAAAGAAATATTCACAATCATAGTATAACTTTTCCTATCTTCTATGGAAAAATTTAGAACTGAACTTTAAATTTTTTATGTCTTGGTGGACTTAAAACTGAAGGGGAAGCCTTTTATTTTTTCTGGAGAAATTAAAATTGAAATGTGTTCTTTGGTAAAATTCAGAAGAGAACTTGAACTTTTCTATCTTCTATGAAAAATTTGGAACAGTATTTTAAATTTTTTCATCTCTTTGAGAAAGATCTGAATTAAAGTGGAAAATTTTTATATTATTTTGGAAAAATAGAATTGATCCAATAACTTATTTCTTTTAATTGAGAAAATTCAGAATCGAAGTTGAACTATTCTTCACATCTTTGAGAAAATTTTAAATTGAAGTAGAAATTTTTATCTTCATTGAAAATATATGCAACTATGGTATAGCTTTTTCTATCTACTATGGAAACATTAAGAACAGAACTTTACATTTCTGTATGTCTTGGTGAACCTAAAACTGGAGTGGTAGATTTTGCATTTTTTCTGGGGAAATTAGAATTGAATTGTGTTCTTTGGTAAAATTCAGAATTGAGCTTGAAATTTTCTATCTTCTATGAAAAAATTGGAACATTATTTTAAATTTTTTCATCTCTTTGAGAAAAATCTGAACTGAAGTGGAAAATTTGGTATTTTTGATAGAAAACTGGGTAGTACTAACAGAAAAAGTATTATCACAAACGAAAATTTATAGTTTTATTAGTACTTCTTATTTAATCATTAAGATTTAGTTAGTATTAAGGTTATATGTTGTTTCTTCATTGTAAAGGTTTACTTGGGTAAGGAAGAACTTAATACATCTTTCAGACAATTTGTTATCACGGTAAAAAAGATTTGACTTCTAAGGAAAAAATTTGGTATCTTTGGCAGAAAACTTACTAGTTCGGAAAGAAAAAGTTTTATCACTGAAAAAAAATATTTTTTCTAAGAGAAATTTGTGTGAGTTCAGTAAAAGTATGTTAGTATTAAGGTAAAATGTTGATACTTTGATGTGAATGTTTTTTAGTTTTAAGCAAAACTTGCTACTTCTGACAGAAAAGTTGTTATCACAATCAAAAAATGTTACTTCTAAGAAAAAATTTAAAAAGCTGTAAAGTAAAGTTGTGGGTGAAAAGGATGGATGCTTCAACTTGTAAAATTGGTTTAGGAGGGACATTATGAAAAGAACTTGCTCTGAAATGCCTTTTGAAAAGTATTGCTAGGTGTTGAGATATCCAAAAAGCTGTAAAGTAAAGTTGTGGGTGAAAAGGATGGGTACTTCAACTTGTAAAATGGTTTTAGGAGGGAAAGGGACATTATGAAAAGAACTTGCTCTGAAATGCCTTTTGAAAAGTATTGCTTGGTGTTGAGGTATCCAAAAAGCTGTAAAGTAAAGTTGTGGGTGAAAAGGTTGAGTACATCGACTTGTAAAATGGGTTTAGGAGGGACATTAAGAAAGGAACTTGCTCTGAAATGCCTTTTGAAAGGTATTGCTTGGTGTTGAGGTATCCAAAAAGCTGTAAAGTAAAGTTGTGGGTGAAAAGGATGGTTGCTTCAACTTGTAAAATGGGTTTAGGAGGGACATTATGATAAGAACTTGCTCTGAAATGCCTTTTGAAAAGTAATGCTTGGTGTTGAGGTATCCAAAAAGCTGTAAAGTAAAGTTGTGGGTGATAAGGATGGATGCTTCAACTTGCAAAATGGGTTTAGGAGGGACATTAAGAAAAGAACTTGCTCTAAAATGCCTTTTGAAATGTATTGCTTGGTGTTGAGGTATCCAAAAAGCTGTAAAGTAAAGTTATGTGTGAAAAGGATGGATGCTTCAAGTTGTGAAATGGGTTTAGGAGGGACATTAAGAAAGGAACTTGCTCTGAGATGCCTTTTGAAAAGTATTGCTTGGTGTTGAGTTATCCAAAAAGCTTTAAAGTAAAGTTATGGGTGAAAGGGATGGGTACTTCAACTTGTAAAATGTGTTTAGGAGGTCCGTTAAGAAAGGAACTTGCTCTGAAATGCCTTTTGAAAGTATTGCTTGGTGTTGAGGTATCCAAAAAGCTGTGAAGTAAAGTTGTGGGTGAAAAAGGATGGGTACTTCAAGTTGTAAAATGGGTTTAGGAGGGACATTAAGAAATGAAATTGCTCTGAAATGCCTTTTGAGAAGTATTGCTTGGTGTTGAGGTATCCAAAAAGCTGTAAAGTAAAGTTGTGGGTGAAAAGGATGGATACTTGAACTTGTAAAATGGGTTTAGGAGGGTCATTAAAAAAAGAACTTGCTCTGAAATGCCTTTTGAAAAGTATTGCTTGGTGTTGGGTAGAGGACCCTTTGGGGCTGGAGCAGAGGGCCCTTTGGGATGGGGGTTGGGGGTGTGTTGGGGTAGGGGACCTCTCATGACTCTTCAAATGGAACTTGTGTATTATAATGACCACAGAGTTTCACCCTCAAATCATCTGCTAAATAATCTTCTAAAATCATCTTTTAAAATGCATCAAACTATTTCACTCAAATCATCTTCTAAAATGTCTCAAAATGATTTCACCCAAATAATCGCTAAATGTAATTTCTGCGTGTTCCTTTTGTTTTGACATTCCTGCGCTGTCACATTTGAAATTCCTAGGAAACCCTTTCCCGCGTTAATTTCTTCATCTCTAAGATCAAAACATACGCCTGGAGTCAATTCTCCTGGATGAACACCAACAAATCAATCAACCTTGACATCATCCGTCAGACATTAATAAACTTCGCCCGGAGACAAATCTCCTGGACGTTCACCAAAAACTCAATCGACCTTGAATTAGTCCATCAGACGTTAATAAACTTTGACCGGAGACAATTCTCCGGGACTAGCACCAACAAATCACTTGACTTAGAAAGCTCATCTGCAAAATTCGCCCGGGGAAAATTCTCCTGGACGAACACCAACAAATCAATTTCTCAGAAATTCTCTCCCCTCGATTACGCAATCAATTTCTCGGAAATCCATTTCCCCTAGGAAGGCTATGTCCATATATGGTGTTCGTACGGAGTTAGACTCAATTGTAGATGGCAGCACATGTGTTCTTGTCGTATTCAATAAGGGGGTTCTACTATTAAGCGGTCATTTTTAAAGAATTGGAACAAAATTTGAACTTTCGCTTAAAGAGTAAGGTATTGACTAGGGGACGAACCCCATAATAAAGGTATTAAAAATATATAAATATAGAAGGTCGTTACGTAAGTTAATTCGTAAGTTACGTATATTTATTACTAATAAAAAGGTTCGTAAATAAAATTAAACAAGTTTCGAGAAAGCCATTTAACTAAATAAAAGTAAATTAATATGAAAATTTTGTTTTAATTATTCATGTACGGTGAGCCAAGATCAGAACCAGTATTTATTCAAAAACGTTCAAAAATTTAATAAAAAAAAAACAAGTTTTATAAACTGAAAGTAAGGAGCAACATTAAAACTTAAAACGAACAGAAATTATTCCGTATATGAAAGGGGCTGTCCCCTCCTCAAAACCTCGCACTTTACGATAAAGTTTGAATCTTTATAAAAACATTGTTTTTTAAAACAATAAAAAAAAATATAGTAAATAGAGAGGCGTTGTGGAGGGGACAGTCCCTTTAATATAAGGAATAATTTCTGTTAGTTTTAAGTTTTAATGTTGCTCCTTACTTTCAGTTTAAAAAACTTGTTTTTTTTTATTTAATAAGGAGAAGGAAGAGGGGGAGACTGATATTATAATTGCTGAACAAGTAAATCCTTTTTTGTGCTTTCTTATAGAAATTTGTGTTGGTGTTCAGCACTCAACAATAGAAATAGTAAACAGGACTTTTTGGTATAGTTTAAACTGTCTAAATTAACGTTTCATGATGTTTATATACAAGCAAGGCATTGGAATTAATCAACAAGAATGTAATCGTAATGGAATGGAATCGTAAGAATGTAATCAACAGGTGAGAATTTTAAGGTGTTCAGTTCTTGCGTTCAGTTCTTCAGTTCTTTAAATAAAATTAAATAAAAAAAATAGGTTTTTTAAACTTAAAGTTAGGAGGAACATTAAAGTTTAAGACGAACAGAAATTATTATGTATATGAAGGGTTTGCCACCTAGTTAATACCTCGCTCTTTGTGCTAAAGTTCGAATTTTGTTCCAATTCTTTAAGAATGACCCCTGAATCACAAAAGCCGTTTAATTAGAATAAATAGCTTTTTTGAAAGTACTAAAAAAACTTTAGCGTAAAGAACGAGTTATTGACTAGGGGAGAATCCTCTCATATACGTAATAATTTCTGTTCGTTTTATGTTTTAATGTTGCTCCTTACTTTCAGTTGAAAAACTTTTTTATTTTAATTTCTTATCGTTTTTTCAATAATGCTCGGAAATCTGGCGCCCATTTCACAGAAAATACCCCTCCTTTATGAAAAATTCCTCCTTAGAAAGATCCTCCCACGTAACCTCCTCCCCCAGACCCCCTCCCCTCCCCACCAGAAAAAAAACTGAAAACATATGTATACTTCCCAGTAATCAATACTATATGTAAACAATGGGCAAAGTTTATAACTTGCAGCCCTTCCCCCGGCTACTCTGGGGAATCAAGTCATCCTCAAAGACATAATTATTAGATTTTTCAACTATGCTGGACCAAATGGCCATTTAAAAATTTTGATCAGGTGACTTTGGGATATAATGAGCATGGGAAGGGTCTAGTTGCCCTCCAGTTTTTTTGGTCACTTAAAAGGTCACTAGAACTTTTAATTTGCGTTCGAGTAGCCATCTCGCGATATTCTAGGACTGCTGGGTCGATACGATCACCCCTAAAAAAAAAAAAAAAAAAAAAAAACATGCATCCGTGATCTGTCTTCTGAAAAAAAATATAAAACTCCACGTTTTTGCTGATAAAAGCTTGAAACCTCCACAGTATGCTTCTCTGAAACACTAAATCTGATAGTGTGATTTTCTTTAATATTCTATGACTTTTAGGGGGTCTTTCCCCTTTTTTCGAAAATTAGGGAAATTTTCTCAGGCTCATAACTTCTTATGAGTAAGACTAAACTTAATGAACCTTATATATTTGAAATCAGCATAAAAATTTGATTTTTATGATGTATCTATTGGTATCAAAATTCCGTTTTTTAGAGTCTCTGTTACTATTGAACCTGGTCGCTCCTTACTTACAGTTCGTTACCACAAACTGTTTGAAAACACAGTCTAAGCCAAAGAGTATGTATAAGAATAGAACCGGGTACTAGTGTTGGCAAAAAAAAAATCCACACCGTCTAGCGTTTGGCGACACTTGGTATTTTTTCTAGTTCTGGAATCATTTTTCTGTCAAGAACTGAGGTCAGACACTTATTACTACCCCAATTTTACCGAATACATTAATCAAAATAGTTGTCTTTATTATTACACTGAAAAATGCCGAGTGTTGTAAATCGCTAGATGGTGTTGATATTTTTTTATCGACACTAGTGCCAGTTCTTACTATTATAAATTATACTCAGAGTATGTAAACAAAAAGAAAAAAAAAGTTATCCATACTCTTTGATCTAAGCCAGAACATCTTTTAATCTTACATTTCTTCCTCTATATTTTTCAAGTTTAAGAGGAATAAGAATCACAATGACGTAAATATTGACCTAATATCTGATATTGACGCACATACCTAAAGTAAATATTAGGTATTTTCATTCTTCTCAAGGATCACCCACTCCAAAATGTTGAATTGTCATTTTTGGCTTACTAAATACTAAATAAATTGCTTAAACTGGAGTTTTCTTCAGCCAATTAATTTTCCTACAATTTTCATAAGCAACCAAATTAAAAAGAAGAAAATATTGATGAGAATTAGTTATATATTGGACAGGTACTATTCAATTAGATGCAATAAATATACTGAAATAAGAGAATCGTTGAAGTTTGAAAGTGTTTTTATCTTTAATTTCTTATTAAAAAAAAAAAAACATTCAAAAAATTTTTCCCAGTAAATTGCAAATGAAAGTACAGTGTTTTGGGGTGTTTTGGGGGGTAGTACCGCCACAATTTTTAGGGGTAATTTTATGCAGATTTAAATTTTGTCATTATTCATTGTCATTGTGTTCATTTTTGGTTTCACTCCTTCAATAATAGTTATTTCTGTTTGTTTTAAGTTTGACAGATCACTTATCCAAATTTCGTTCCCTTTGTCTGAACTACACTTTTTATTATTATAGAAAATGTTTATTTTTTTATTCTTTTCATACCAATTAGTATTATTCCTATATATATTAATACGAGGAAGGATTGCCAGAAGCTGTTGAAACTCTCAGGGAGCGTTTGGGGTTGAAGTTAATCTAAAATTTTGATTAGGGGACGATGGCAGGGGCATATCTAAAGGTACAGCTCTTATCCGAGTTATCAAAATAACATTCCTTTAATATTTTGGGAGTGGCGTGGGGAATATAATTGACACTTTCATGTTCTACGTGCATAGAAGGCATGGGACGTAAAATTTTCTTTTAGCGGGGGGGGGGGAGGGGGATCAAGATATTATGTATACGATACACCCAAACATTTTTGTAGCATACAGGAATTAGAATCTATTCACATCTCAGTAATGAGGCAAATCAAAGGCACTATATGACATAGGCTGTCGAAATAGCGTATCTGCAATAGCTTTGGAATGGCTTGGAATACCTAGTTGAAATTTTTGGATATCTTCAGACCTCGAATTTCAACATAGGAGAGGGGTAGGATGGTTATAAAATAATTTATTGATTCAGATGACCGATTCGGACTATATCCTTAGTGGGACCTATAATTTATTTACGGTTAGATTACGAGATGAATCAAAAGACACTATTTGTTGTCAAGTGAGCGAAAATATTTCTGATCTTTGGTTGCCTAAATATTGAGAATGGTGGTATTTCTTCTCGGTCCCGTAGCAATGAAACATATGCCCTGTGTAACAATTTATTCGTCTTTCCAGCTGATACAAGAATGGATTAACTACACTGATTATATCCGATCCAACTATACGGTGGTACCAACAGAAGCCACAATAACATGGATTTGGTCTGTAGCAGTTTCTGTGTATTGCATTGGAGGAATGATTGGTGGATCCTTGACAGGATTCTTTGCCGAAAAGTTCGGCAGGTAAGAATAAAGGGTATTTACATAAAGTTTTATACCCAAAAAACTCAAAATGCAAGTACCTAGAGTTAGCGTAGAGCCAAGGATACCGAGAGCAAGATAAGATTTGAAGTCCATACCAAGGACAGTGAAAATAAATATGATTGTTTGAAATGATTTTGTGTAAACCTAAATTACCACATCTAAAAATTAAAAGTCTTTTAAAAAATAGTAAAACATAAGTAAAAACCAGAAAAGTAATTTTTAATATAAAAGACATCTATACGTAGCCATACAGTATGGTATTACCAGGTTCAAAATTTAAAAGGATACAGTTAAGCAGAAAAACAGCACAAATGATCTTAAGAATATAACACCAAACAAATGAAGAAGGTATAGCTTTGTTCGTGTTTGAATTTTTTACGGACAAAAGGTGTTGTCTAATTTAATTAAATAGTTTTGCTTACTAAATTCCACGATTCAACATGGAAACACTGACAAAATGTCTTTTTACCCTAAAAACCTCATAATTCTGAAGCAACCAAAACAAAAATCTTTAAAATTACATTTCTAAAGTATGAATTTACCTAAAATGAATGTGGAGAATGGGTGTTTTTACATGTTCTTGGTACAAAAAAGTAAGGCTTTCCTATTTATATGATAAAAATAATAATTAACAAAACCAATTTAGTTACGGCCATGCCTCAATTATAAATTTTGTATCATCTTTCTACGTGTTTTACGATCTATTCAAACCGTAAGTAAGCAAAAGTAACTGGTTGGAACCCAAAAACAAGAATTAAATTTATAACTTTGATGAATAATGATAATTTCTTAGACCGTGCTGCCTTTTTGTTTATACTAAATATTAAACTATATAAGTCTACAACAATGAACAAAACTTTTAGGCAGTAATAGAAATAAAATACTAATTTTGAAATTCAGCCATTATCAGTATTTTTAGTTCCATCTCTTAATCAAAACTGCTGTCTATTTTTAGAAATGTATATATTTTTAATTTGTTGTTGAATATATTACATTCTTCATTGGTCTGGAATACTTTCACAAACATAAGCCTTCTAGTCAACCTCTCTACAACTGAAGCCCCTTACCCCAATTCCCTTACTCTAAGTTTCTGCTTGTTGGGTTTGTTGTAGACCATAGGTAGAGAACGGAGGGATCAGGGGTCAAGGCTCCTCCTGAGGAAAGTGCCAGCGATAAAACTTAGGCTCTACTTTCAACTGTTGAAAAAAAACACAGCATGTTGGCACCAGGGTTGCATCACCCCTGGAGAAATAGAAAATCGACGCCAATGTGTTTGGCACGTCTTGAATTTTAATTTGAATTGTGGGAAGATTATAATACTATACGCCGATTTTGTTCAAATACTATATTTTTATCTCGCTTGGCAAGTGTGACGGTTTTGCAGACTGAAAAAAAATAAATGAAAACCTTTGTATCTTCGGCATCCACGAGTATAGTCGAAAACTGTCTAGTGAGAGTCCATGGGTGCAAACAGGGGGGCCATGCCCCCCCCCCTTGGAAATTTGGGACTATAAAGTAATTATAAGGAAACTAAAGGAAAGAGAGCAGAATAGGGAAAAACCAATGAAAAATGTGTTTCGCCTCATTATTGGCTGCCTGCCAATAGATTTTGACCCTTAATAAGGAAAATATAAGTTCTAATTTGTGACTGAGTGACCGCTTTCCAGTTTTAAACAAACATTTTTTCTTTATGATTTGGTTGGAACAAAAAAAACAACAACAAATGATTCATAGTAACGAATGGTAAGTAAATAACGATCCTTGTCGATAACGAAAGTATAAGAGCCTAACTATTGATAACATTCAATTAAAGAATCAGCTTTTTATGGTGATCCTTAATATGTATTTGTTTATTAGTAATTAGTGAAGTTATTAGTTCAAAAGAAAGTTCCGTATAATTATAGAAAACACAAGGAAAGCAACATAATAAGGGGCAATTTTGGTAAAAATATGCCGTCAACTTTTGCTTGCATTGCAAGAGTACACATGAGCTGAAGCCACTATAATCAGAAATGTTATCTCTGAACGGGATGCTGGGAATTTCTATATTTCCCCCTGAACAGATACGTTTTTTGTGTTTCATTATAGTTTTTTTCCAGCAGTGATTGTATTTATCTAGTTGTCACTTTGAAAAAAAATTAATTTTTTACAGTTATGAAGCATGTAGGTGTCAAATATACTGACTGTTGGTATTCAAAATTAAATTAAAATTTTGAAGTAAAAAATTTTATTTGATTTTCTTAATTTTAGTTTTAATGTTTTACTTTGAACAAGTTACTTTGATAATGCGTTACTTTTTATAAACACTGAGTGTAATGGCATTAAGTATTTTGTTGTTTGATAATCAAGTCCAAAAATGACGATATTGTTAAAAAATATCCGTCTAATGCTTCGGCGTTGCCCAACAGAACTGAAAATTGGGAGTTTATATCTTAGTTTTTGTAAGTAGGCTATTGTTTTTGTATTATTTTTTTTGTAATAAATTACTTTTTTCATTTTTATATACTTTTACTTTAATTGAAATATTTTTTCCATTGCTTTTAGAAAAATGTTTGTCTCTAAGCTTCACTAAGTAAAGAAAAAAAAGAGTTTTTCCTCAGCACTTTGCTCTTCACGCTAAAGTTTTTCGACACTTTAAAAAAAAGTTATTATCGTCCTAATTAAACGACCATTGTGTTTCAGGAGTTCTTTTTAAATTGGGACAAGATTTAAACTTTGGCGTAAAGAGCGAGGTTCTGAGGAGGGGACAACCCTTTTAATATAGGCCTACGTAATACTTTCAGTTCGTTTTAAGTTTTAATGTTGCTCTTAACTTTCAGTTGAAAAAACTTGTTTGTTATTTTTTAATTTCTGATATTTTTTTAAATAATGCCATGATACCTTGGTCCACCTCTAAAGAAAAATCACCCTCCCCATAGAAATATCCTCTGGACAAGTCGATCCTAGCGAAAGTTTACCTGGACTATAACCCTTAACATCTCCACACGTAAAATTGAATCGGCAAAAAGAAAGCAAGACATATAAAGATATTTGTATAGGAATCCAGGCCAATTCACCCAGTGTAGAATTTTTCCTGAAAAATTCACCCCTGCAAACTTCCCTCTCCATGAAAAATTATCCCAGCAGAAAATTCGTTCTCCCTTCCCCACCCAAAAAAATGTATGCATACTTCCCAATAACAAATAAAACAATGGACAAATTTTATGACTTAAAAACTTTTCTCTAGGGGCTTTAGGAGGTCATTTTATCTCCAAAAATAGCTATGGGGCCTTTCAACTATGCTGAACCAAAAATCTATCTCAAAATTTTGATCGGATGATTTTGGGAAAAAAGTGGCATGGGAGGGGGCCCAGTTGTCCTCCAATTTTTTTGGTTGCTAAGAAAGGGCACTAGAACTATTCATTTCCCTTAGAATTAGCCCTCTCTCAACGTTATAGGCCCACTGGGTTAATAAAATCACCCCTAGGGAAAAAACAACAACATATAAACACGCATCTGTGATTTTTCTTATGGCAAAATTACAAAATTCCACATTTGTACAGACATGAGCTTGAAATCTCTACAGTAGGGTTCTTTGATACGCTGAATCTGATTGTGTGACTTTCATTAAAATTCCATGACTTCAAGGGGCTCTTTCATCCCTTTTTCGAAAATCAGACAATTTTTCTCAGGCTCGTAGCTTTCGACGGGTAATACTAAACTTAATTAAACTTATATATTTGGAATCAGCATAATAAGCCAATTCTTTTGACATATGTATTGGTATCAAAATTCAGTTTTTTAGTTTTGGTTACTATTGAGCAGGGTCGCTCCCTACTTACAGTTTATTACTACGAACTGTTTGATTACCCATCAAAATCCAAACAGAGGTCTTTGAAATATTGATCTTTTTTTCTGCGTTACCCGAAGTATTGTATTTATAGTCATAGAACTTTACAGTTTCATGAAATGTAATTAAAAATATAGAACAGGTTTTTCAACTAAAGTAAAGAGCAAGTTTAAAACTGAAAACAAATATAAATTACTGTGTTTATAAGGGGGACTGCCCCCTTCTCAATACTTTGCTCATTAAACAAAAGATTTTCAGTCCGTTGAAAAATCTTTTTCTTCCAATTCCAAATTTTCTCAAAAAGTTTGGAAAAAAGCCAAACTTCACAATAACGAGTAAGGAGCTAAAGAGGAGACAGCCCCCTTCATACAAAAAATAATCTGTTCAAATAGGTTTTAAATCTGTTCCTTGCTTTCAGTTGAAAAGCTCTTTTTTTATTTAATTTCTGAGGGTTTTCCAAGTCATACCCAGGCCTAAACAAGATATAATTTGAGGTGCCGGTACATTAAATCCATGGTTAATTGCTTTTGAAATGTGTAAATTAATAATTGTAAGTTGATTAGTAGGCTACCGTCCTACGTTTAAATTTGCAATTTCAATTTTGGATAAAATTTGAATATACTTAAAATATTGGTGATGATTTGTAATTTTGGTGAAAAGTTTTTGTTAATATTACTACTAAAGAATTTCAGTTGGACGAAATGGAGTATTATTGCTTGTATAGATGGAAATTCTGTGAAACTTTTGATCTTCTATATAACTGAAGCCATCACAACCTCTACAATAGGATTTTCTTATCGATATATACATTAAGTACATTTGTTTAAACACATTGAAGTACTTCATGTAAATAGAAAAACATTGCCATTTACAATTACTGAAAATTAAGTTCCTAGCAGTATTTTCCACCCCAAAGAAATTTCCGGGGGGGGGGGGGCTGACGATGACCTGCCTTGCCTTTTCCGCCTCTGTGCTGGTAGATATGTGAATGTAACATTTTAGCTTTATAGAGAAGCATTCTAATTAATACCTACTCCCCCTACCTCTTTCAACGTTTATCTGAAGCCTCACGAAGAGTAAGCAATTTGTCTATTAAAATATACGTTTGTAGGAATCTACCCTACCTCAACCTAAAAAAAGACTCATCCCCCTCATTATAGCTGTTACGCAAATATAGATCACCAAAAGTAGCCTATTTTCATTACAAATAAAGCGAATCAACTTGGTTGAATCCAGTATTGCCACCGTGTGGCATTACTACTTTTGCAACTGGGAAGCCTATAATATAGTTATTGATACTTTTAAATCAATTAGCTTCTCGGGGTTTAGATTGAGTGCAAATTCATCCTTTTCGGGGTAAAGTCGTAGTTTGGGGCCCTAGACCTACATCCAGCCACCACTGCTATTTCAGCGTCTGACCCCCTCCCCTGGAAAATTTTCTGCCGGTGTCCTTGTAAGAGTCGGTCACAATTTACAGCCAAAGGTCTTGAAGTGGTTTTATATTAAAACTTTGGAGTGTGAATTTGAGCCGAAACATATTCCATATTCCAATATGAAATAAACATATTCCAACTCCAATACCTTTAAAACATTTAGCCTATAACGACTACTTCTGATTTGACATTCATATCAAGGTTTGTCCTATAAAATTTTTATTCACGTTACGACATCCGACGTTGCACTTCGATCTGGAATGATCTTCCTGAAGAATTTATCCCTAAAAGTTTCTCTGTTGACTCTTTCAAAAAATAAATAAAAAGAAACAAGTTTTTTTTTAACTGAAAATAAGGAGCGACATAAAAACTTAAAACGAACACAAATTATTTCGTATATGAAAGGGGCTGTCCCCTCCTCAACGCATTGCTTTTTACGCTAAATTTTTTTATTGTTTTAAAAAATAAAGCTGTGAGAAAGAGTCGAACTTCAGAGTAAAGAGCGAGGCGTTGAGGCGGGGGCAGCCCGTTTCATATATAGAATAATTTCTGTTCGTTTGAAGTTTTAATGGTGCTCCTTATTTTCAGTTAAAAAAAATGTTTTTTTTTAATATTTAATTTCTGAAAGTTTTTGAATTAATGCAGGTTTTGATTTTGGCTCACCGTACATGAATAATTAAAACATAAATTGCATATTAATTTTTTTTTTTTTTGGCTAAATGGCTTCCTTTTGATAACTTTTGATAGGACGATTTAGAGAAAAAGGGGCTGAGGACGAGGCCTAGTTGCCTCGTCCTCCAAAATTTTGAGTATATTTGGTTAAAAACTTCAAAACTTTTTAAGTACATTTGGCTACTTAAAAAGGGCGCTAGAACTTTTAATTTATTTAAAAATATTTTTTTAGTAACAAATATACATAGCTCAAAAAGAACTTAAGTAACGGACTTCTTTATTAGTATATTTTTACTACGTGTATTAGGGGGTTCACCCCCTAGTCGATACCTTGCTCTTTACGTTAAAGTTTGAATTTTGTTCCCATTCTTTAAGAATGACTCCTCAATCACAAAAGGCGTTTAATTAGAATAAATAGCTCTTATGAAAGTAATGAAAAAACTTTAGTGTACAGAGTGAGGTATTGACTAGGGGGCGAACCTCCTCATATGCTTAATAATTTCTGTTCGTTTTAAGTTTTGATGTTGCTCCTTGCTTCCAGTTGAAACAATGTCCGTTCCCCCATGACAATTTTCTCTATGTAAAGATCCTCCCACGTAAACCCCGACCAATCCCCTCCCACTACCAGAACAAATCCCCCTTGAAAACGTCTGTATATTTATCAATAACAAATACTATATGTAAACATTTGGCAAAGTTCGTAACTTGCAGCCCTTCCCCAGGGGACTGTGGGGGATTAAGTCATCCTCAAAGACATAGTTATTATATTTCGACCATGCTGAACAAAATTGTTATCTAAAAATTTTGATCGGGTAACTTTGGGAAAAAATGTGGTAGGGGGACTAGTTGCCCTCCATTTTTTTTTTTTTTTTGTAAATTAAAAAGGGAACTACAGCTTTGAATTTCCGTTCAAATGAGCCCTCCTGCGATATTCTAGTACCACTGGTTCGATACGATTACCCCTTAGAAAAAAAAACAAATAAACACGCATCCGTGATCTTTCTTCTGGGAAAAAAATACAAAATTCCCTTTTTTTGCAGAAAGGAGCTTGAAACCTCTACAGAAGGGTTCTCTAATACGCTGAATGCGATCGTATAATTTTCATTCAGGTTCTTTGACTCTTAGAGGGTATTTCCCCTTTTTTTCGAAAATAGGGGAAATTTTCTTCGGCATGTAACTTTTTATGGATAAGACTAAACTTGATGAAATTTATATATTTGAAATCAGCATAAAAATTTGATTCTTTTGATGTATCTATTGGTATCAAAATTTCGTTTTTTAGATTTTCGGTTACTATTGAGCCGGATCGCTCCTTGCTTACGCGAAATTACCACGAACAGTTCGTTACCACGAACTGTTTGGATAGTCATCTAAATGCCTCAATAAAAGACTAGCGGCATATAAATTTAATTATACCTGTCACCGCAAATTTAGGAATAATGAAAAATGGTACTTCGAGAAGCAAAATAGACACTTATATTAATGCTATATTGGGATTAGAAATCAAATTTGCCATATTCATAAGCTGAACCCGGTTTGTGATATCACGATGCATCTATTTTTGCTACATTCTAAATTAATTTTGCCGGTTCTGATAGAACGTAAAGTTCCTGCAGGTCCCTCGAATGGGGTGAGAGAAGCAAGAATTAAAGACCCCCACCCTTATGGGCGCCCATGCCTCCACGACTCCAGTAGATCAGTTTTTCTTGGAACTAAAGACTTCCTACTGAAAATCTAGATAGCCGTGACAGATGCAGCTGCTGACGAAACTTGTGTTGCATTGACGACTGAAACTTCATCCTGTGATCCCCATAAACTGGCTTGATTCTGCACTTGTATCTACTGATACAGATCGCGACCCTTAAGAAATTAGACCCTTAAGAAATTAAGGGTCGCGAGGAAGAATTTAAGGGCAATTGGAACTTTTTGGGAGGGTGTAAGAGGGAGGCTTTGAATAGATTGAGATGGAAGAGGTGCCTGCGTAGCTGTGTTGGTCTCAGGCAGCTTGGTGCTCCAATGTGTTATTGGTAGTAGTAGATATATGTCGATTAATCCTATCTAGAATTCGAAAGATTTTGGAAATTAATGCACGAGAAATATAAAGTAAAAAATATTCAAGTCAATAGATACCTCTAGAAGGATATGGTAGCCATTATTCATTATCATTTTCTTAATTTCAGTTTTGTGCTAAAGAGAAGATAGTAAGTTAGAAAGAGATTAGGTCTACCATTAAAGACTTCTATTTTTTCAGATTGTCTATCTGACTCTATTCTGGACAAAAATACATTATTTTTTTTGTTTTTTTAGGGTACAAGATTTGCATCCCAGCGTAAAAATTGAGGATAAATGTTAAGTACATTATCTATTAAAGTTAAAAACATATTACAGACAAAAGATTTTTTTTTTCAAAGCCATTTTTTTTTTCAGGAAAGGCGGGCTCATTGTCAATAACATATTTGCTATAATTGGCGCTATTCTCGAAGGCTTCTCATATTCTGCCAAATCGTATGAAATGCTTATCGCCGGAAGGATATTTATTGGAATTAATTGCGGACTCAACGCTGGATTGGCACCCATGTACCTTAGCGAGATATCTCCAGTTAATCTCCGAGGGGCGGTAAGATACTTTCGTTTTATTGACTGGAATTGAAGGAGAAACTGTTTTTGTGCGTATGTTTGTTCTAAAAGGAAATTCAGAGCTATTGCTTGGTTATCCTTCTCACATTTAAAAGATCCTATACGCTTTACGCGCAATTGAAAGAAAACACTTTTTGTTGAGTTCTATGGGATGCTGCGCAGTGAAATCTGTTCTCAGGAGTTATATGAATTGATTGTTGTTTTTGCTTTTAAATATTGGGAGTGCAATCCCCTCAGACTTATTTTTTAAGCCAGTGCATTTGTGAATAGCAAATTTTGCCCTTTTCGAGAGTTTTTATTTCAGCTCTAATTTGGGTCATTCCTGCTTTTCTCCCTGTTGCGTCGTTATCCCAGGCAATCAGGGGTAGACTGCATTCCATTATAGTTATAAATCTTATTGCTTACTTGTTTCTTGTAAGAAATTGATCTTTTTTATAACCATTTCAAAAACTTGAAAACAGAGATAATTGCTGATGAGCTATGCAAAGGTTAAATTACTTTACAACTTATGGATAACAAAACCAAATTCAACGTTCCATAAACATTTGAGTTGTTTTCGGGGGGCGGGATTCACTGGATAATATACCCATCCTGGGATGAATGAATTGTCTCAATAACAATAACTCAGTGGTAGGTTCAGTCTTAAATACAGAATGATTTACACTCAACAGGAAATAGCTTAGGTTTTTTTATGCAACTTCAGCTAGATTATATGCATATGGTTTATTTTAAGCAATAAATAAAATGCTTATTTTTGTCAGTGTTGGGAAACATTAAAGCAGTTCATTATAAAGGCTAAAAGACATGAATAGAATTTTCACCGCCCCCGAGAGACTGCATAAATTGCCGAAAATTACAAGATTAGAAATGAAATCACTAAATTGATAGCTAACAAAGCTGTGTCTTGCGGGCATTACGTACATGGACATGGTTTCTAATATTAGGCTCTTTGAAAACCTCAAGATCAAACACACCATACTTGACAAAATAAAACTGCAACAACTTAGGTGGCTAAGCCACATCCAGCATATGGAAAATTCCCGTCTTCCGAGAATAGTCTTCCATGGTCGCGTGCATTGTCCTCGCCCCAGAGGTCGATCCCCGAAAAGATGGAAAGATAACTTCTCTACACTCAACCTGCCGCAACTTCTACGCCTGTCTGAAGACAGATGCTCATACAGACGCGACATGAATAAGATAGTGAATGAAGAGGCCCCAAAACAACCTTCAAAGTTGGATGGGACTTAAGTAGTAAGTAGTATTAAAGCTGTGTGTTCATTCTGCCTTTTCATAAAATCAGGAAACTTTTTCAGGCGATTCCATTAAAATTTCCGTAATTTAAATGAAATGATTTCAAAATAGGTTTATTGGCTTTTCAAGCAAAAAGTAGCTCTGCTTTATAGTAGCTTTACGTTGATTTTTGAATTAAAAGCAACTTGGCGGAAGTGATGAAATACTTGAAAGCCATGGCTAATTGGAGTAAAGCCAAGACAAATGGTCTCAGTGAGACTATTTGTCTTAGAATTGTATAAAAAATATGCTATTTTAATTGTAGATTGATAGTCTGTCATCAATCCTAGGGCAGAACTGAGGTAGATAGGCATGGAGTAAGGGTAATTTTGTCTACCAACAAGTTTAGGTAGACAGTGAAAAGGGGAAGGAAGAAGCATGATATAAAGTGTTAAATGAATGGCATCGAGATTTCTTCCACAACAGGCCAAATTCAGGTACAAAATAAAAACTAAATCTTGTTGTTTATTAAATTATTTGTTTAATATTTGTTAAACATTTGTTTTAGCCACAGAAAAAAGAGCAAACCAAAAAGTAAAGTTACCTCCACAATGAGAATAAAGACAAAAATGGGAGGGGCAGAAAATTCGAAGATTTACTGGAAGGAAAAAGCTTGTCACTTTCTGCCACCTGATGTACTTTGAGCGCCACCTATTCTGCCACGTGTGCCGCACTAACTGAGTCCTGGAAACGAGCTACTTCTCGGTCAATGCCATATTGAAGATTTTGTTCCTCGGAGTGTGGTTAACAAAATAATCTCAGAGGGGGTTCCAAAATAATAAAGAAAAAGAGATTAACCTTCCGTAAAATTGATCTAAATTTCTGATTGAGGGTTTCTTACTTGTATTTTCAAATGGCGGGGAGAGGGGCTCAAACTGGGCAATCCCACTCCATTTGGAACTGCGCTCAGTAACGAGAAAATGGAATGGTTTTACACAAATCCAATTTTCCACTTTTTTTAATTTATTTTCTTCGTTCTCTCATCATTTTATTTTGGAGATTTTTCAGCAATTTTGTTTTTAGGTAGGAACAATGTATCAGCTAATTCTCACAATTTCAATCTTGATATCTCAAATTTTGGGAATGGAGAACATCATGGGCACTGAAACACTCTGGCCATATCTTTTGGCATTCACAGCCGTGCCTGTCCTCTATCAAGTTCCGGCACTTATGCTGTGTCCTGAATCACCCAAGTACATCCTCATCACCAAGGGACGAGAGAGGGAAGCTGAAAGAGGTAAGATTTGATATATAGTCAAAAGTTAAATTTTGAGATGATAAAATTAAAAAATAGTCGGCAAAATTAAATTTGTATTTAAATGAACACATTTGAGACTAAACCATGAATGGAAGAAAACATTTAAATCAAAACGGGATACTTTACCTTGAGCCAGCATAGAAAACAGTAGTTTAACTTGTTCAACTTGCTGATTTTTTTGGGTTTTCTGCATGAATTGTTAGAAGGATGGCTTCTAGTGACCAAGGGTAAGGTAAGCCGTGCAGAGCTAACTGACCAGAGAAACCAGATAATTCTGTTTTTGTTTTTAGTATTCTGTTGTGTTTTTGTTATTTTGTTATTTTGTTTTTAGTATTCTGTTGTGTTTTTGTTATTTTGTTATTTTGTTTTTAGTATTCTGTTGTGTTTTTGTTATTTTGTTATTTTGTTCTTAGTTTTTAGTTTTTAGTATTTGTTTTAGTTTTTAGTATTTGTTTTAGTATTGCTTTTATTTTGTCAAGCGTGGGGCGGTGCAAATATGCACAATCACTTTTTACATTTAGGTACGGGATGAATTTCGATCATGTATGAATTAAATTGTTCCCTTATAGTCATTGACACTTCGGGCTGAAGTAGAATCTTCGATCTACCTTTTGCTCGGGATTCGGCTCTTTGTAACCGAAACATGAAAGAAGCAGTGTGCAATAACTGTCTACGAAAAATTAAGCAAGAAAAAATGGGTTTTAATTTTAATAAAGTAGTGAAGCAATAAACAAAAACAAATAAACACTTCAATTAAAAAATATTCCGAATATTTCAGCCTCCCGGATGTGGGGCCGAAATATTCGGAATATTTTTTAATTAAAGTGTTTATTCTTTTTTATTTATTGTTTCACTGCTTTATTAAAATTAAAACCCGTTTTTTCTTGCTTAATTTTTCATAAATGGAAAAGCAATGTGGTCTAAGAAATTAATAACTGACCAAACATTTTTCTTGTACACGCTTATAGAACTCATGAGTATTTTTATAGCATATTTGACAATCACAAAAATAGTTAGAAATTGTCTGAAATAGAAATATGAAAAGATGTATTAGCAGTAGTACTGTCGTTGGGAATGTTTCCAGGGTGCAAATACTTTTCCATTAAATCCTCTAAACATAGATATTTTGACTATATGATAGCTAAAAAACTGATTTTTTATTTTTGATGCCCTTTCCCAAAAACGATCTGTGTCCCTTCTAGAATAAAATCCTAGCTAAACGCTTGTAAATTTACTACATAATTGTTCTAAGGATTAGAGATAATTTTACTTCTAAGAAAATAATTTTCAATTAAAAGAATTTGAGCTTAATTAGAAACTACTATCAGTTATAATTGATATATCATTTTCATGACGTGGTCGCTTTTTCTTACGTCTTAAGCCAAATGTCTTAACAACAATACTTGAAACATTTCTGGGATAGAGGTTGCCTAAAAACCATGTATTTTGGACTTTTGGACTATCAATGTGCAATAACAACTGCTTGGCTTATCTACTTTACACGGTTGCGATTTAAAATTAGATTTTTAACTATCATTTAACTATTTAACTTTAATTATTCAATTTAATCAAAATTAAATAAATGTAATTTAGCTTAATTAGATTAAATTAAAAAGTAATTTATTTAGACAAAATTTAATAATTTAACTATTTAACTTTAATTCTAATTTCAATGCATATAATTTAATTCAATATAATTTAGTTTAATAAATATGATATCATTTAATTATTTAACTGTTACCTGGCAATTTTAAATTAGCGGCTGACTTGTGTAAAGGTTTTGTCTCCGCCACCGTTGCACAGAAATACATAAGTGCTAACAGTTGCACAGAAATACATAAGTAATAAATTTTACTTACTAAAAATGACCTCCTTGTTCAATGACCTTTCCCACCAAGCTTTTGTCTTCCACCAACCTTTGTGCTCTTGCCAACGGAAAAAAAAAATGAGCATTTGTCAAGAGAGAGAAAAAACTGCACATGAATAAGTAGGGAGAAAAACTTTTTCACTTCCTTCATGTGAATGTTTGGTGTTTTAGACGAAATTTATTTTCGAATATTTTAGATGTAAGGGGTGTTTTTAGTGTTTTTATTTATAATTGGCTGTATGGTTAGATATCACAAAAGAAACAAATCGCTTAAAACATATTAAGACATGAAGCTAAGAGAGGAAAGGGAATAATAAATGATAAATAAAACCAAAAAGGGGCGAGAAAACGAGGATTTTGTCAGCCAGTAGCAAAAAGATGAAGACGAAAAACAAGCAAATATTTCGACAAGGACCTCTGCCAAGTCGTCCTCAGTGCTTAGCAAAAAAAGAAGAAAAGAATAAAAACACAAGAGAAATCTAACCTTTTGGAGTTTACTTGATAACGCTTTCATAAAACGTTACATGGCACCATATCGGGTGCCACACTTAGAGTGGAAAGGCTAAGAAGCATGAAAAAGGTGCAATCATATCTCCATGATGGAAAACCTTGAACCTGAGTCTTAAAATCTTCCCTCCTCAATATTTTTCTACTCATCCCCCTAATAAGGTTCGTGTGTTCGTGGCATCCCCCTAACTTGTCAGTCGTTGGCTGACTATCATAATTGTTAAGCTACTGCAACATCGAAAAGAAATGTTTAACAGCCCAAATATAAGCTCTTGTTCACATATACATGCATGCTCTTTGTAAATTCGTCTCTATATTTCCATCATAAAGTGCCATATATCACCAAAAATGGTCGTTTTGATACAATGTCTTGAGTAGAAATGCTGGGAAGCAGTCACAAACCTATAACCACAGGCTTATAATCCTTTTTTATAGTTCTATACCTTTCGGCCCCTTTACAGCCTAGTAAAAAGCATATCGCAGCTTGTAGTAGCAGAAAGCTTCAAAACGCGTTAAAAACAACTGTTTAATGAGAAAAATTGAGAAAAAAAAGTGAGAAAATTGTTTAGTGAGAAAAATTGCTGTTCGAAGCTGATTCAGAATTCGTAAATATTATTTCCATTAATCTTAATACTAAAAGCTTATTGAAAAAAAAAACTAAATTGCAGGGATTTCAAAAAGGAGCTGGAAATCTTTTTTGAAATTCTTTTTATCTTTAATGTTCACGATTGTTTCTTCTTCTTTGTCACCTGTTCCACACAACCATAGGAACATTTAGTGTAAAAATTTTGACTCTTGTGATATCGTGAAGATAAAAAAGTTTTATACCTTCTTTCGTCTTCGTGCCAGCTCGCGAACAGAGGTCTTAAATTTTAGCTTGCAATTGTCAAATTTTGACTTGTTATTGCTTGCTTCTTTTTTATGCTTTTTTGCCGAATTATTTGCAGTCTATGAAGCAAAAATAATGGAAGTATATTTTCTTATGGGAAGGTAAATTTTTTTCCAGTAATTCAGCAGAAAAAACTACAATAACAATTACATGAATTTTTGCAAGTTATATTAACTACACACCTAATTTTCGGTTAATGTCTTCACTTTTCTAAAGTCTTTATATATTTTATATAGGACAATATAAAAATTGGTATTTTATCTTTAACTTGTCAAAGATGCGGAGGATCATGTACTCCTTGGACTCTTTATTCAACGAAATTCCAAATTTTTTTAGAGAAAGTTGAAGAGGGGTGTGAAGTTAAACATATATATATATATATATATATATATATATATATATATATATATATATATATATATATATATATATATATATATATATATATATATATATATATATATATATATATATATATATATAATGTCGTATTTTATCAACAGATCATGGGACTTATTTATTTTAATCGCCTCAAAAGAAAATCTTTGTTTAAGGTTAATTGTGTATATTTTTATCAAGACGAACAGAAATTATTGTCTAATAGCTTACGCGATATGTATCTGGAACACTGGTTCAAATAAACTGACTCGTGATATTTCCTTAAGCTTGTAGAATTGCGGAAAACTAATGTTGCTTAAAAATTTAAGGGGATCAAAGTTGTATTTTAAAATTTACTGATTTAATGGCTGGTAAAAGATTAATGAGAGCTTTATGAATTAGTGTTTTATTTTGTGCTGGCTCCTTAAAGGCTTTCTGCTCTTAATCGTGTTTTGTCTCGGTGGTTATGTGTTTTCAGTAAAGTTCTAGTTTTTCAGAATTGTAAAAATTTAGTGAAATATCAAATATCCATTTATTTGAGTCAATATTGCATATATAAGTTGCATGAACTGTGAAGAAACGATTCTTGTTCGTTTTGAATTTCATATTCGTCTTTAATTCCATCAGAAATATTCAAATGAATTTACTGAAAAAATGTGCATTGTCAGTTTAATATACATATGTTGATATTTATTCCTTAAAATCTTAATTAATTTTCAATTTCTTAAAGCTATAAAATGAAAACATTTAAAAGAATTTTTTCAGTGAAGTACAAATTATATTCTGGCCTTTAGAAAGCTATGGGGTTTAGAACCCTACTCACATTAATTTCTGCTCGTTTTGAGTTTGACTCTGTTATTTGTTTTAATTTCTGTTTCTTTTGGGTTTCATTTATTTATTGATACTGATTTGTGGTAGTTGTGTGTTTGGTAGATTATATGGTTCTATTTTTGTTTATTTTTGGTTTAATTGAGAGGGGGGTTGACTGCTCTCCAATCATTTTTGACTATTAAAAAGGGCACTAGCCGTTTCAGTTTACAATCAACTGAGCTCTTTTTGAAGTTTCTACGACAACACTTTCTATAAAAACCTTATATTTCCCCGGGGCATAACTTACAACCCTTGCCCTGAGGGCTGTGAGGGGGTTATCATCCTCAAAGGTCTAATTTCCAGAACTTTCAACTACATTGAACAAACTGGGTATCTCAAAATTTTGATTGCATGTGTTTGGGGAACTGGTGGGCAGGAGAGGAGGTTAGTTGCCCTCCAAGTACTTTCAACTATTAAAAAGGGCACTAGCTCTTTCAATTTCCAATATAATAACCCCTTTTTTTAATTTTTTACGAAAACGCTTTCTATGAAAACCTTATATGCCCCCAGGACATAACTTAGAACCCTTGACCTGAGGGCTATGGGGGGGGGGTTGTGATCCTCAAAAACATAATTTGCAGAACTCTCAACTACGTTGAACAAAATGTCTACCTCAAAATTTTGATTGGATGTGTTTGGGGAAATGGTGGACGTGAGAGGGGGGTTAGTTGCCCTCCAATCAATTTGAATTATTAAAAAGGGCACTAGACCTTTCAATTTCTAATCAAATGAGCCCCTTTTGAAGTTTTTACGACAAAGCTTTCTGTAAGAACTTTATATGCCCCCAAGGCATGACTTATAATCCTTTCCCTGAGGGCTCTGGGGTGGGGGGTTGTCATCCTTAATGACCTAATTTCCAGAGCTTTCAACTACGTTGAACAAAATGTCTATATCAAAATTTTGATTGGATGTTTTTTTACTATATAAAAGGGCACTAGCCCTTTGAATTTCCATTCCATTGAACCCTTTTTGAAGTTTTTACGACAATACTTTCCATAAAATCTTATATGCCCCCAGGTTATTACTTACAACCCTTGTCCTGAGGGCTCTGGGTGGAGTGTCATCCTCAAAGACATAATCTCCAGATCATTCAACTACGTAGACCAAAATGGTTATCTAAATATTTTGATTGCCTGTGTTTGGTGAAATGGGAGGCTTGGAAGGGGTGTTAGTTGCCCTCCAATCACTTTCGACTATTAGAAAGGGCACAAGCCCTTCCAATTTCCAATCGAATGAGCCTTTTTTGAAGTTTCTACGACAACTCTTTCGATACGAAGTGCCCTGGTCTAAAAGAAACAAAAAAAAACACTGCCTTATCATAGGTAGCGCTATTGCGCTGCCTATGATATATAAGCGCTATTGCACTGCCTATGATAAGGGGGAAAACATCCCCTTAAAGTCAAAGAATCTTAATAAAACCAACATCATCAGATTCAATGTATCAGAGAACCCTACTGTAGAAGTCAAAAGCTCCTATATACAAAATGTGGAATTTCGCATTTTCTGGCAGAAGATAGATCACGGATGCGTGTTTATTTGTTATTTTTTGTTTTTGTTTGTTTGTTTTTGCCAGGGGAAATCGTATCGAAATAATGGCCCTAGAAAATCGGTAGAGGATGCATTTGAACGGAAATTAAAAGTTTTAGTGCCCTATTTAAGTGACCAAAAGGATTGGAGGGCAGCTAGCCTCCCTTACGCCCCTTTTCCCTAACGTAGCCCAATCAAAATTTTCAGATAACCAATCTGTTCAGTATAGTTGAAAAATCCAATAACAATGTCTTTAGGGGTAACATGACCTCCCCATAGCCCGTGGGGAAAGGGCTGTAAATTATTAAATTGGCCCATCGCGGGCGTATAGTATTTGTTATTGGGTAGTATTCTGAAATTTTCGGGGGAGGGGGAGATTTTGTGCTTGGTATGGGGTTCCATGGGGATGAAAATTTCTGGGGGTGAACTTTTAAGTGGAAATTTTACACTGAAGGATTTGACTGAATTCTTACATGAATTTTTTTTGTCTTACTTTCTCTTTGGCTACTTAATTTTGCAATTCTTCGGTGAAAATTTTCTGCGGGTTTTGATTTTTGGGAAAAGAATTCCACGGAAGAAGGGATTTCCGGAATGATCGGAAAAGCGCTAAGAAATTAAAGCCTTTTTCAAATCTAAGTGAGCTAAGAATAATTTTTCAGGCTGAATCTTCCCTAGAAATTTTAAGGAGGGGGATTTTTGGCAAGGATGGAATTGCCCCGAGGGAATTTTAAGCGGTGGGGATGCATTTCACTTGCGAGAAACTTTCCACGGAGGAGTTTCTCATGAAGGGAGGGGAGATTTTTCATGGAGGATGAGAGGAGTTCCAAGGAGAGGTTTCTCATGAAGGTAGGGAATTTTTCATGGAGAATTTTTCATGGAGGATAAGTTTTTTATTATTTTAAAAAATAGAGTTGTGAAAAAGAGTCAAACTTCAGCGTAAAGAGTGAGTCGCTGAGGAGGGGACAGCCCCTTTCATATACGGAATAATCTCTGTTCGTTTTAAGTTTTAATGTCCCTCCTTACTTTCAGTTAGAAAAAAACTTGTTTTTTTATTTAATTTCTGAAAGTTTTTGAATTAATGCAGGTTTTGATTTTGGCTCTTTATTTACGAACGTTTTCATCAGTAATAATTATACGTAACTTACAAATTAACTTACGTAACGAACTTCTATATTCGTATATTTTATTACGTATATTATGGGGTTCGCCCTCTAGTCAATACCTTGCTCTTTACAATAAAGTTCGATTTTTTTCCAATTCCTTAAGAATGACCCCTTAATCACAAAGACCGTTAATTAGAATAAATAGCTCTTATGAAAGTAATAAAAAAAATTTAGCGTTAAGAGCGAGTTATGGACTAGGGGGTGAACCCAATCATATACTTAATATTTTCTGTTCGTTTTAAGTTTTGATGTTGAAAAGTTTTCAGTTGAAACGTTTTTCAGATGAAAACCGATGTTTTTATTTAATTTCTGATCGTTTTTTTAAATAATGCTGGGAAATCCGGTGCCCCTGTCATAGAAATGTCCCTTCCCCCACGAAAACTTCCTTCATGGAAAGATCCTCTAACGTAACCCCCGACGCCCCCCCCACTACCAGAAAAAATCCCCACTGAAAATGTCTGTATAATTCCCAAAAACCCATACTTTGTGTAAACATTGGGCAAAGTTCAAAACTTACAGGCCTTCCCACGGAGACTGTGGGGGATTAAGTCATCCTCAAAGACATAGTTATTATATTTTTTGACCATGTTGAACAAAACGGCCATCTCAAAATTTTGATCAGGTGACTTTGGGAAAAAAACGTGGGAGGGGGCCTAGTTGCCCTCCATTTTTTTGGTCACTTAAAAAGGGTACTAGAACTTTTAATTTCCGTTCGAATGAGTCCTCCCGCGATATTCTAGGACCGCCAGGCTGATACGATCACCCTTGAGAAAAAAAAACAAACACACAAAAAACAAATAGACACGCATCCGTGATCTTTCTTCTGACAACAAATAAATCAAAATTCCACATTTTTGCAGATAGGAGTATGAAACCTCTACAGTCGGGTTCTCTGATACGCTGAATCTGATGGTGTGATTATCATTAAGACTCTGTGACTTTTAGGGTGTGTTTCACCTTTTTCCGAAAATAAGGTAAATTTTCTCAGGCTCGTAACTTGTAACTTGATGGGTAAGATTAAACTTGATGAAACTTATATATTTGAAATCAGCATAAGAATCTAATCCTTTATATGTATCGATTGGTATCAAAATTCCATTTTTTAGAGTTTCGGTTACTATTGAGCCGGGTCGCTCCTTATTTGCCGTTCGTTACCATGAACTGTTTGATAGAGGACGGAGATAAAACAATGTTTATTTTTTTTTCATGAAGCTGCAATAAAAAAAAAAAAAAATTAAAACAACATTGAACAAGCACACCTAACAATTACAACAAACACACCTTGAAATAACCAGATATCTTCAAAAATTTAGGGGAAGTATGATCCCCAGGGGTGCCGGTTGGGGTGGGAGTTTGATGGAGCTGGTGATTTAGAGAGATAGGGGGGATTACCTCTTGGATATCCCCTCCTCCGTCCCCAGATTATGAAAAATACTATTTATCGGTAGTTTCACTAAAACTATATTTTTTGGTACTTTCATCGGAAAAAATCGAAACAACAACATTATTACCCCCCCCCCCATCCAGTTGAAATATATTGTACTCCCCACACTCTAATTTTGTCAGCCCCCTTTTGATTGAAGTCAGTGGACCGGTTACTATTAATTTTTCGGTTCACTCTTTAATACCGAACTTTCCGACAACTCCTTTCCAATTCAAGTCTTCTGAAACGAACTGTACAGGGACCTCACTCTTGGACGTTTTAGAGGGAGATTCTTGCACTTCCTAGATTTTCAAAATTGCCTTTTTTAGGTCTTTTCATTAAAAAAAAGCTCCTTATTTTGTATTTTCATATAAACAAGTGAAAAAAAAATATTACCCCCTAGATTTGAAAAATAAATTTTATTCTTTGAGCCAAAGTTAAAAATCTGACAAAATAGTGATCCGAGGGGTAGAAGCAATCTGAGAGTGGCTTAGGACTAAATTGACCATGCTGATTACGAATATCTTGGGAATATAAGTGCCAAAGGTGCGCTTAGTGGTTCCCCGTAATTAAGATCGTTATTTTTCTGTTTTACTCAGACTAAGTCCAGCTTTCTATTATAAGATTGTAGTTGTCTCCTTTATACGTTGCCAAAAGATTAGGCGATCGTTAATTTACCATCAGAAAAAAAAACTACATTTAGGTTTCCTATGCTGCTGTCCAAGCGAAACAGCTCAGCTTCAATATGCTTCAAACAGCTTTTAATAGCTTTTCCTTTTACATTTTATTAAGATACGATTAGTCAAATTTCATTTATTTTATTTTAATCCGCACAAATAATACTTCCAAAACTTCTTACGATTATTTTTTTCTAAATCAGCTAATATCAAGGGACGAGTAAGAAACATCGATGAGCTAAAAGACAATATTAATTATACATAAATGAAATAGGTTTAGCAATATTTTTTAAGCTATTATTTCGTCAAACTCATCGTCACTTCCAGAAAGATCGCATGACCCAGCACATGCACAAAGCAAGTTATACTTTCGGATTCCCGCACAGGAACACTCCCAATGCACACATTTCTATATTGGCAATGGACTGCAACACGGCTTAAAAAACTCGGCCACTGTGACAATGAATTTGTCAGAGGAATAACCCCAAAAGCATCACTGTATAGCCATCCGAAATTCAGGGGATCTAGAACTATTGGTTCACACTCCGTAGCCTGTAAAATGATTCCCCATTGAAATACAACCCTCAGGATGTGATATTTAAAGCTATTTTCAGTGGGTGGAAGGTTTTAAAGGTTTTTTTTTCTATGAGATAAGTCAGGGAGTTTTTTAAGTACTTTTAAAAAAGCGTCTTATTGTTCTAATTAAACGGCCCTTGCGTTTCAGGAGTCATTATTAAAGAATTGGGACAAAATTCAAACTTTAGCGTAAAGAGCGAGGTGTTGAAGAGGAGGCAGCCCCCTTTATATACGTAATAATTTTTGTTCTTTTCAAGTTTTAATGTTGCTCCTTACTCTCAGTTGAAAAAACTTATTTTTTTAATTTAATTTCTGATCGTTTTTTAAGTATTGCGAAGAGATCTGGCTCCATCTCCACGGAGAAACCCCTTCCCAACGGAACTGTCCTCTAGATAATTTCATCCCGGTGAAAATTTACCCCGAACAATTGCCTTTAACAGCCCCACTCGTAAAATTGAGACGGAAAAGAGAAAACAAGACATTTAAAAAGGATTTTGTATAAGAATTCTGGGAAATTCCCCTAGTTTGTAATTTCCCCTGACAAGTTCAGTCCCTGGAAACTTCCCTCCCCATGGAAAATTCCTCCGTGGAAAAACCCCTTCAGAAAATTTGCCCCTCCCCCAACCGGAAATATGTGCCTACATCCCAATAACAAATACTATGCGCAAACAATCGGCAAATTTTATAACTTGAAGACCTTTCCCCTGGGGCTGTGGGGGTCATTTTATGCCCAAAAGCATAATTATTGGGCCTTTCAACTATGATGAACAAAATGGCTATCTCAAAATTCTGATCAGACGATATTGGGAAAAAAAGGGACGGGAGAGGGTAGTTGCCCTTCAATTTTTTGGTCACTTAAAAAGGGCACTAGAACTTTTAATTTCCGTTTGAATGAGCCCTCTACCGATATTTTAGGACCAATGGGTTGGTCGAAAAAAAAACGAAAAACAAACAAACAAATGAACACGCATTTGGGATCTTTCTTCTGGCAAAAAATACAAAATTCTACATTTTTCCAGATAGGAGCTTGAAACCTTTGCAGTAGGGTTCTCTAATGCACTGAATCTGATAGTATGATTTTCATTTAGATCACTTGGTTTTTAGGGGATGTTTTCCCCATTTTTTAAAAATCAGAAAAATGTTCTCAGGCTCGTAACCTTTGATGGGTAAGACTTAACTTAATGAAATTTATATATTTGGAATCAGCATAAAAAGCCAATTCTTTTTATATATCTATTGGTATCAAAATTCTGTTTTTTAGAGTTTCTAGATGGTAGAGTCGAAACTTTGACCTCATATTAAAGTACGAAGGGCACCTCGGTGGTCGCTAACCCCGAGATAAATGGAATCAGCATGTTCAAAACTATCGTTTCCAAAAGTCAGAACTCATGTGCCAAAATTTTCTTTTTTACAAATCGTTTTTTGACGACTATTTCAACTTTGGCTCCCCGACTATTAGTTGATGTCACTGGAGCTAAAAGTATTAATAAAGGAATATATTTATATGTTTAAGAACTATCAGTGTCTACTAGGGACCCCTCCTCTTTGGAGTGACCTTTCTAGGAATCAATAGCGCTTACGTTTTAAACCTACCTGTATGCAGGGTCGGATTTAAAGCTTTGACGCTTCTTGGCCCAAGCGTTTTTGCCACTCTGTTTTTGCAAGATTTTCGGAGAAATCTTCAAAAATTTAGGGATAGTGAAGCACTGGACAGAACGCAAGTGATGAGCCAAACGTAATAAAATTGAGAGGTGAGACCGTACTTTCAGCATCCATTCTTGAGAGACATCTGACAGTTTATAAGTGGCCACTGAATTCCTGTGTTGTCTAAAATCAATTTTCTGTGGACAGGCAGCGCGGCGTGGGAGTGCATCAGGTACTTTGAAAATAGATAAAAGCAGTTCAGTTTTGTTAAGAAAAAAGTCACTCAGTGTTAATTTATTGCGCCCCCTGGCATTGTCCGCGCCCAGGCGCGGGTTAGTGGGCCTACTGGTAAATCCTGGCCTGCCTGTATACAATGAGGAAATATTTAAATGTCCTAAATTTAAATTGTTTTTCAGCATTGAATTGGTTGAGAGGTACAGTTGAAGTCCATGATGAAATGGACGAAATGAGGGCCGAGTTTGAAGCTCAAAAAGCAACTACTAGGACCAGTTTAAGGGAAATGTGGACAAACCCATGTTTAAAATCCCCACTGATTATTGCTGTCATGATGCAGCTGGCACAACAATTGTCTGGTATTAACGCTGTAAGTATTAGATACAAAACTCTAACTTTTTCAAGACAAAACTCAGAAAATGTTTATCAACCGAACTTTTCAAAAACTTCAAAACTTTAGTTTCATGCATATAAAAGACTTAAATCATGAAGGGAATATACTGTCCAGATACATCAAGCTTGGGAGGGGTAGAGGCCATATCCCTTTCTAAGATTTGTACGAAAAAATACAAGAAAGTGGAGCCTCTCAGAACGGTTTTAGAAATTTTTCTTGCTGAAGACATATCTTTTTCTCCATAGAAAAATGTGTGGTTCTTCATACAATCCACAGGGAAGCCAGAAATGATCCACTTCGTAAAACCAACTACGAGCTGTAGTACTCTGCGAAAATATCTAGACAATTACTCATACTCTAAACAACAACAAAACCATCTTTGCCTTAAAAAAAGAATTATTAAAGGGATTAGCGCCTTAAATTTACCAGGACTTTATTTCAAATAACCTGTGGCATTCGATCACTTGCGTATGTTGCCCGCATGATTAAAAAAATTTATTTGTTGGCGCCTATTTACCAATGCCTGCCAATTTTTTTTTTTTTTCAATCTGTCATTTAAATGCCAGACATGCTCGTTTCAGATGAGTAGCAAAGAAGAAACTGCACTAAGAGAAAAGACATTCAGGTTTGACAGATTTTATATACACTTTAATTCACTTTTTTATTGGTTCGTCATTCATTTGACAACTTGCCGAGTGCCATTTCAGTTTCGTGGTGAAGGCGAAGATTGCAGGAAAAAAAAAGAAAACACAATTTTTGGTGCAACTGAATTCGGTATTTCGGTACCCGGGTCGGGTATCTTTGGATCTAAAGTCAGGGCTGCATCTTCCTAATTCCAGCAACCAAAAAATTTAAAGGCACCTAAAATCGTAAAACCAAATGCTAATTTAAGTGCTTATGAAAATCAAAAAAGTAGATTGACAACATTATAGCACATCCATATAAAGGATACTTCAATATATAAAGGCAAATCATTATTTGCTATTTATTAACAAATGGGTAAAAAAAAACACAACATAGGAATCTCCATATAATACTAACAATATTGTACAATATTGCTAATATTGTTTTGCCAGGTAAACACGTCAATAATGTAGGAAGAAAACTGGGGAGAAATTACCTCCCCCTATTACCTGCACCCCCCCCCCCCCAAATACCCCAAAGAACAAAAAATTTAAATTCATAAGAAATTAAAATTATATCTTCCGGAAAGTGTGTACGATTTTATAACTGAGGGCAAATCAGTAAAAAAAAAATTCCTGGATGTTCTGCCCCTTGGAACCAAATTGAAAACTTTTTAAAAGCAGAAAAACTGTCCAATCAATACAATTCCCGTGGAGAGCACGAAGCTTCTTAGATCCTTTTATATAGGGAAATACTATTATGCCTTCGTTTTGCCTATTGGATGTCGCAGAGTACCGAAATTGGCAACTACTATCTCAATTTTAAATGTCTCTGGATCCCAGGATTAGCCAGCTAACATCATGCTTTAGCACATGCTAACTCGCACCCCCAAAGAACTCCTGGCACATATGATGGTACTTGGTGTCTCGTAATGGATATGACTAGGTAAATGAGACCCAGTTTTAGTAATAACTTACCATATCCTAAAATTTGAATACCGTATATCTGTTTTGTGGACAGAGAAAAATTACTCGGATGTGTTTGGTTCTTCAGAATAGTTTACTGTTCGGGGCTCAAATATGTTACGTGCATGCGGTACTTAGATTCTAAGAACCCTTTTCACTGGTTGCTGTGTTATTAATGTACTAATCACTGGCAAGCGAAGATTTTGCCACTTTATACTTTATTAACAGTTAGTTAAGTCTAATTTTGTAAATTTTTATAGCTTACCATTCTTATCTTCTAATAGCTCTTTTTTTCGTTTCAAAACTTGACATTAAAAAAAGAAAAAAAAAGAAAAATCCCCAGGTATGAAACTTACAGTAAAACTGCAAGTTTCGAATTGGACAGTGGAAATCTCTTCCCCCATCTTTCCAAAATTGCCTCGCAATTTTCTACAAAGTCTGCAAAATTTTTAAATTTACTTTAAATTTTTACTTTAAATTTACTTTAAATTTTTGCATGTGGTCATCGTTAAATTTTCAACTTGTTTGAAGCGAAGTTTTTACCGAATCTTGACATTAGATACTTTTGAAAAATATAAAGAATTTTATTGCTAAATTATAGTTTCTCAAGCAAACTATGTATGTCACAGGCTTGTCACACGAAAATCACACATACGGATTTGACATGATACGCATACGAATGTTTATTCAATTTGTTGAAGAATTAGGATAAATTAGCTGATTTTGAAAAGGAATATGCTGCCGCTATTATTAAAAACACATCGCATTAGAACATGAGCCCGAACCAGAGCAAAGAAGTTTCAGTTTCTTGACAAAATTCACCTCTAGATTGACACCCCTCGAGGAAGAAGGCCTAGCAACCTGCCAGATTGACTAGTAGTTAGAAGTTTGTATACAAAGCAACTGTATGATTTAAAACTCGTGAAATAGAACAGGAAAAAAATGTAGCAGCTTGTCTGGTGATTATTAAAAGTCATAGCTGAAGACAACGAAGATGGGGGGTTTTTGCGGATTTTATCTCTTGAATTTATCTCTTCAATACACAACGTTTTCGAAGTTCTTTGCCTTTGAATTCTTGGTAAACATTTGTTTCAATAACAAAAAAAAAGCTTAAAGGTGATGACTCTGACACTTGCTTGACACATAATTTGGCAACTTTTAGCAACCTGAGGCGCCAGACTCAAATAGAACAGACTTTGAATATGTTTTTGTCAGAATGTCTATTTTATTTTATTTTTTTAATTACACAATCTGAGCTTTTTTCAAAACATAATTAATACACTAAGATGATCGTTTAGCATTTTTGTAAAGGTGTCAACAGTATGTGAAATAGAGGTAACCCGTTCAGGGCGACAGTTTTAAAAATGTGTAAAGTACTTAGGGATGATGACTCGTATGTACACTCGCAATACCCATCACGTTGCTAGTTTTTCAATTGAAAATAATAAAAGGTTTTTTTCAACTAAAAGTAAGAAGCAGCAGTAAAACTTAAAATGAGCAGAATTATTCCGTATACGACGCGGGCAACCCCCTCCTCATCCCCTGATTTTTAGGTTAAAGTTTTATAGTGCTTTAAAAATACTTACCATTCCAAATCAATGCCTCTTCTCTTGTGTTTGTGCAGCCGTTCTTAAAAACTGGGACAAACAGTCAAACTTTAGCGTAAAAAGTGAAGGCACTGAGGTGGAGGCAGCCCCTCATATACGGAGTAATTTCTGTTCGCTTTATGTTTTAGTGTTGCTCCTTACTTTCAGTTGAAAAACCGTTTATTTCTATTGAATTTCTGATAGGTTTTCAAACCCTGCCCAAGCATAACCAGAGTATAATGTGGGCTAACGACCCCCTAGACTCTCAATTTTCTGCTGTTAAATTGTCCACATTAATAGTTGAAATTCGTAATCCCAGGAATTTCCCCAACTTGGGAATTATCCTGAATTATTTTTCTCATTCTTATCCAATCATTCTTTTCAATAAGAAATCTCCAAAAACATTCTTTCCTTAAGTATGCCCCATTCCTTGTACTCTTTTACAACATGCGAAAGGTTTTCCCTGATATCCCTACGCCTTGGATGGAAGGAATTACCATTTTTCTGCGTAACCCAACACAAATACTTCCTTCTTTCCCCAAATAGTAACCAAAACCCTCTCAAACTTATTGAACAAGCTAACTCCTCTCCCCAAATTCCTGCCCTAAAAAAACCTCCTCCGTGTCTCTTAATCTCTGCAAACACTTCTAGTGGCCGGGCCTTTGCCATCCCCTCGTGTCACGTTTGCATCTCCTGGTCCCGTAACTTTTCTTTCACTTTTTCTTTTACCACACTGACATCTAAGGCTACACCCACACCTTCGTTTCATAGCTCACTCAGACCATAATCATCCGGCGTTCTCTTTATTACACCTGGCCATGAACTATTCTTTTTTTCATGTAGAGCAGCAGAATACAGTGCATTTGCAAGATGGAACCCAAACCTAATCCCAAAACTTAGTAATATATACCAGTCTGACACTTCTCAATGGTATCAGCCCTAAATCCTCTGGGCTACCATATCATTTTTAAAAAGACCACTTATCCCAATTACCCTTATAAAATACAACACCTGAACACTTTCCAACCTAGCAGCAATTTCTTGTCTCTAAATTCCTCACGCGCTGTGCATACCCTGAACTATCTGTTTTAAGAGGTCAAAACATGGAAGAGTGGACTAATCCTTTTAGCTTATGTAGTTGAGAAACATTCATTTTTATTAAAGACTAATATTCACAAGAAAATCATATCAAACAGACCTACCACGTGAAAATCTATAATAACCCCTTTCATTAAGCTGGGGATAACCTCAACGGGGAGAGATACCTAATTTGTGTATTGCACAGAAAAAAAAGCTCTTTTCAATGTACTCGGTTCTTAATGATTTTTTTTCTTCTTAATCATATTAATGGACATTAACAAAAGGCTGGAGACAGCTGCTCTATTAGCTCTATTTTAAAACCTCTGGAGTGGTGCCAAATAGTTTCCGGGGTATCATTTTGCGAATTGGGTATCTGTATTTTGCAACAAGTCTCATACAGAAGAATCCAACGAGAAAAAGATTTTGGACAGCGGATTACTCGAACCTTTCCAATGGATGACTATTGAACTCAATTAGTTTCACCTCTCAAAGAATGATCCTCTCCAAAATCAATTGTCAAAATATTTGACCTTCTTAACAGCTTTATTCCCAATGATGAAATCAATATCATATTGGTGTCAGCAGTTATGAGAAAAGCCTTCCTTTGGTTTTATTGCACTTATTCTAAAAATTTATTATGGGATTAGTTTGGCTACCTTGATTCTTGATTATGGTCTAAAAAAACAACTTTAAAGGAGAACAAAGAACCAGAAACAGACATCTAAATATTTGACCGCTAATGCTTACCCAATGTCGGAGCGCGGATTTTTTTCCAAAAAAAACTTAAAGAAACTTTTCTTAAAGGCTCGGAAAAAAAGCTTTTACTATAAAACAAACTCAATTTATAGCAAAAAAAATAACCAAAAGATGTAGTAGATTCAACTTAGGGCTGTGACTACAAATTTCTTCGAAAAAAATTCCAAATGCTTTTGAGCCTGGCCTAGACCAATCGGTCGTAAAATTTTTACTCAAGCTCGAATCGGGAAAAGTATACAATTCCTAAAACAGAACAAAAATAAATAATATATGAATTAACTGAAAATTCAACTATTGTGTTTTATAAGAAAAATAATTACCTGTTCATTCTTAGGTAATGTTTTTCTCGACTATCATATTTGAGGATGCAGGCTTAAGCACACTTACCTCTCAATACGCCACCCTTGGAATGGGCGTCATGAATGTTCTCATGACCTTTGTCTCTATGGTGCTGATCGAAAAGGCAGGACGAAAAACGCTGCAACTCGTCGGTCTTTCTGGAATGTTTGTCGTTGTTATACTTCTGGCTGTATTCTTGGCCATCAAGGTAATTTAGTCGTTGCTTTTCGTTTATACTTATGGTGACCATATATCCAGGACAGTCCAGGATAATCCGGGCTCAAAAGTCATGTCCCTTCATCACGGAAAATCTTAGAAATGTCATTGGTTTTCTTGACCTAGAAAAAATAAAATTTTCCACTTTTAAAAAAATTAAAAGCCTAATATTTGAAACGTTGATATTTTATATAAATTGAATATTTATTTATATAATATTTTAGATATTCCACTTCACAGTTGAAGTATTAAGCTCCATAATAGTTGGTTAGAAATGTATATCAGGAACAGAGTCGTTACCAGCCAAAATGTTTGGGCGGGGCGAGGAATTTTATTGACTTTTTCAATAATTAGCATAATGTCCGTTTTGAATACGATACGTAAAATCACTGCACGAGCAAGTAAAACCACTGCATTTACCGACCGAGATTGAAATTTCGGTATATGTTAATGTCACTATTTCATGCTCCTTATTTAACCAAATGGGAAATTGTGGCACCATCTGTAAAATCACGACAGGAGTCGATAAAACTGCTGCGTTTACCAACCAAGTTAGAGATTTCTGCAGGTGACATGCCAGTATTTTCGTGGTCTTATTTAACCAAATAAAATTTTTGCGGAGTCGAAAAAACCGATGCGCTTCGTGCCGCTTCATTTCAACCGACTCATTTTTTTTTACCGAGTACTTAGAAACATTGGGGGGTGGGTCCTCCTTTCCCATTCATGATGGTCTGATAAGGAGTACAGTGCTTATTTAGCCAAGTTTATAATGTTTCAAGTTTCAAAGTATTTTATTTTCACTTATTTTGTATATTTTTCCCCATTTGTATTTCTTGTGTTTATTAGTTTTTATTCAAAATTTATTCAAAATTACAATTTAACTATCAATCATTGCCTTGATTATCTTCCTTCACCTTACTGTAAGCTTAGCTAATCATAGGCAGCGCAATAGCGCTGCCTAAGTAAAGAACGATGTGGGCACAATGTTTTATCAATTTTTCCTCCGTACCCGGGCACTTCGTATCGAAGGAGTTGTCGTAGAAACTTCGAAAAGGGCTCATTCGATTGGAAATTGGAGTGGCTAGTGCCCTTTTTAATATTCGAAAGTGATTGTAAGGCAACTAACACCCTCCCCCATATGCCCATCGTTCCCCCAAAAACATCCAATCAAAATTTTGAGATAGCCATTTTGTTCAGCGTAGTTGATTTCCAGATGGAAAATATGTTTTGAGTAGGATACTCCCCCACAACCCTCGGGGCAAGGGTTTTAAGTTATGCCCTGAGGGCATATAAGAACGATGTTCGCACAATGTATTATTTATTGTTTTTTTCCTTTAGAGCAGGGCACTTCGTGTCAAAGAAGTTGTCGTAGAAACTTCGAAAAGGACTCGTTCAATTGGAAATTGGAGTGGCTTGTGCCCTTTTTAATATTTGAAAGTGATTGTAAGGCAACTAACACCCCTACCACGCCCACCATTCACCAAAAACATTCAATTAAAATTTTGATATAGCCAAATTTTTGTTCACCGTAGATGATTTCCCGATAGGAATTTTGTTTTTTGGGAGGACACTCCCTGACAGCCTTCAGAGTAAGGGTTGTAAGTTATGCCCAGGGGGAATGTTAGGTTTTTATAGAAGGCGTTGTCGTAGAAACTTCAAAAAGGCTCATTCGATTGGAAATTCAAAGGGCTAGTACCCTTTTTAATAGTCGAAAGTGATTGGAGGGCAACTAGCCCCCACCCCACGCCCATCATTCCCCCAAACACATCGAGAACGAGAACGAGAGGGTACACTCGAGAACGAGACAAGAAACGGGAACTAAGTAACGAGGAGGACACTCCCCCACAACCCTCAGGGCAAGGGTTTTAAGTTATGCCCTTGGGGCATATACGGTTTTTATAGAAGGCGTTGTCGTAGAAACTTCAAAAAGGCTTATTCGATTGGAAATTCAAAGGGCTAGTGCCCTTTTTAATAGTCGAAAGTGATTGAGATATCCAGTTTGTTCAACGTAGTTGAACAAACGAAAGTTCTGGAAATTAAGTCTTTTAGGATGATAACCCCCTCAGAGCCCTCAGTGCAAGGGTTATAAGTTATACCGTGGTGGCATATAAAGTTTTTATTGAAAGCGTTGTCGTAGAAACTTCAAAAGGGCTCATTCAATTGGAAATTGAAAAGGATAGTGCCTTTTTTAATAGTTGAAAGTGATTGGATAGCGACTAACGTCCCTCTCACGCCCACCATTTTCCAAAACACATCCAATCAAAATTTTTGAGATATTCATTTTGTTCAACGTAGTTGAAAGTTGTGGAAATTAGGTCTTTTAGGATGATAACCCCCTCAGAACCCTCAGTAAAAGGGTTGTAAGTTATGCCCTGGGGGCATATAAGGTTTATATAGAAAGTTGTTGTATAAATCATAGGCAGCATGATCGCGCTGCATAAGTAAAGAACGGAGACACTCGAGAACGAGACAAGAAACGGGAACTAAGTAAAGAGGAGGATTCTCCCCCAAAACCCTCCGGGTAAGGGTTGTAAGTCATGCCCTGGGGGCATATAAGGTTTTTATAGAAGGCGTTGTCGTAGAAACTTCAAAAAGGCTCATTCGATTGGAAATTCAAAGGGCTAGTGCCCTTTTTAATAGTCAAAAGTGATTGGAGGGCAAATAGCATCCCCCCCACGCCCATCATTCCCCCAAACACATCCAATCAAAATTTTGAGATCGCCATTTTATTCTGCGTAGTTGATTTCCAGAAAAAAATATGTTTTTGAGGAGGATACTCCCCCACAACTGTCGGGGCAAGGGTTTTAAGTTATGCCCTGAGGGAGTACAATGTATCATTTATTATTTTTTTTCCTTTAGAACAGGGCACTTCGAATTGAAGAAGTTGTCGTAGAAACTTCGAAAAGGGCTCATTCAATTGTAAATTGGAGTTGCTTGTGCCCTTTTTAATAGTCGTAAGTGATTGGAAGGCAACTAACACGCCTTCCACGCCGACCATTTCCCGAAACACATCCAATCAAAATTTTGAGATAGCCATTTTGTTCAGCGTAGTTGATTTCCACATAGAAATTATGTTTTCGAGGAGGACCTTCTCCCACAGCCTTCAGGGCAAGGGTTGTAAGTTATGCCCTGGGGGAATATAAGGTTTTTATAGAAGGGGTTGTCGTAGAAACTTCAAAAAAGCTCATTCGATTGGAAATTCCAAGGACTAGTGCCCTTTTTAATAGTCGAACGTGATTGAAGGGAAACTAGCCCCCCTCCCACGCCCATCATTCCCCCAAACACATCCAATCAAATTTTTGAGTTAGCCCTTTTGTTCAGCGTAGTTGATTTCCAGATAGAAAATATGTTTTTGAGGAGGACACTCCCCCAAAACCCTCAGGGCAAGGGTTGTAAGTTATGCCCTGGGGATATATAAGGTTTTTATAGAACGCGTTGTCATAGGAGCCTCAAAAAGGACTCGTTCGATTGGAAATTGAAATGGCTAGTGCCCTTTTTAATAGTCAAAAGTGTTTGAAAAGCAACTAACACCCCTTCCAAGCCCACTATTTCCCCAAACACATCCAATCAAGATTTTGAGATAGCCAATTTGTCCAACGACGTTCAAAGTTCAGGATATTATACCTTTGATCAGGACGCTCCCCCCACAGTCTTAAGGGTAAGGGTTATAAATTATGCCCTGGGGGCACATAAGGTTTTTATTGAAATTATTATCGTGGAAACTTGAAAAAGGGCTCATTCGATTTGAAATTCAAAGGACTAGTATCCTTTATAATACTAGAAAGTGATTGGAGGGCAACTAACACCCCTCTCACGCCCTCCATTTACCCAAACGCATCCAATCCAAAATTTTAGATAGCCAGTTTTTTCAACGTAGTTGAAAGTTTTGGAAATTAGATCTTTAAGGATGACAAATCCTCCCCCCATAGCCCTCAGAACAAGGGTTGTAAGTTTTGCCCTGGGGGGATATAAAGCTTTTATTGAAAGCGTTGTAATAGAAACTTCAAAAGGGCTCATTCAATTGGAAATTTAAATGGCTAATGCCTTTATTAATAGCTGAAAGTTATTGGAGAGCGGCTGACGCCCCTCTAAAGCATATCACTTTTCCAAACATCAAATAAAAATTTCGAGGTATCCAGTATGTTAAAAGTAGTTGAAAGATCTGGAAATTAAGTCTTTTAAGATGATAACCCCCTCAGAACCCTCAGTGCAAGGGTTGTAAGTTATGCCCTGGGGGCATATAAAGTTTTTATTGAAAGCGTTGTAGTAGAAACTTCCAAAGGGCTCATTCAATTGGAAATTGAAAGGGATAGTGCCTTTTTTAATAGTTGAAAGTGATTGGATAGCGACTAACGTCCCTCTCACGCCCACCATTTTCCCAAACACATCCAATCAAAATTTTGAGATATTCATTTTATTCAACGTAGTTGAACGTTGTGGAAATTAGGTCTTTTATGATGATAGCCCCCTCAGAACCCTCGGTGGAAGAGTTGTAAGTTATGCCCTGGGGGAATATAAGGTTTTTATAAAAAGTTGTTGCATAAATCATAGGCAGCGCGATCGCGCTGCCTAAGTAAAGAACGGATACACTCGAGAACGAGACAAGAAACGGGGACTAAGTAAAGAGGAGGACTCTCCCCCACAACCCTCCGGGTAAGGGTTTTAAGTTATGCCCTGGGGGCATATAAGAGCGATGTTGGCACAATTTATTATTTATTATTTTTTCCTTTGAGCAGGCCACTTTGTATCGAAGAAGTTGTCGTAGAAACTTCAAAAAGGGCTTATTCAATTGGAAATTGGAGTTGCTTGTGCCCTTTTTAATAGTCGAAAGTGATTGGAAGGCGACTAACACCCCTACCACGTCCACCATTTCCCGAAACACATCCTATCAAAATTTTTAGAGAGCCATTTTATTCAGCGTAGTTGATTTCCAGATATAAATTATGTTTTTGAGGAGGACAGTCCCCCACAGCCCTTAGGGCAAGGGTTGTAAGTTATGCCCTGGGGGCATGTAAGTTTTTTTTATAGAAGGCGTTGTCTTAGAAACCTTAAAAAAGGTTCATTCGACTGGAAATTCAAAGGGCTAGTGCCCTTTGTAATAGTCGACAGGGATTAGAGGACAACTAACCCGCGTCCCACGCCCATCTTTTCCCCTAACGCATCTATTCAAAATTTTGAGATAGCCATTTTATTCAACCTAGTTTTAAGTTCTGGAAATTAGGTGAAAATACAAAAAATACAATTAAATGTTCATTGTCATTTTAATATACACATACTGATATATAGTATTCAAAACGATAATATTATTTGATTTATTAAAGTTATAAAAGCAAAAACATTTATATTTTTCTGTAAAGTGAAATTTATGGTCTGACCTACGGAAGGCATAAGCGTCTTTAGCCCAACTTATGTTAATTTCTGCTCGTTTTGAGTTTGACTCGGTTATTTCTTGTAATTTCTGTTCGTTTTGTGATGCTGAGAATTATGATTTGAAAAATGTGAAATAACTCTTGATTTCAGGAAAACTCGATATAAACCTCTTTTCTTGAAAGATAAGTAGTGTTTGTGGTAATTACACAGGCAGTAAAGTGTTAATTAAGAAAATTCAAAATTACGGCCTTGATCGAAATCACTAGAATTCTTGCATCTGGAAAATGCTGGTAGACAGCTTAATAGTGAGATATTTTAATTCCATGGAAAAGAACTGAGTGGCACTTGAGTGGATTTGTCCCAATTAAAGATAGGAAGGAGATGGGTGGAACATATTGAAGATATACTAGACCATAAAGAAATATTGTAGGAAATACTACAAAAATGAATTATTTTTTTTTGCAACAATCTGGGAATGAAGTCAGAGGTTTTTTGCAAGGACGAACTAACGTCAGTTCTAAAACGATTGAAAAATAAAAAGGAGTCAGGGGTGGAAAGTGCCGTAAAGGTGTTTGTTGAAATATAAACGTTATTAACGTTATTAGATAAGATACTCGGGATCACGTGAAATGGCGAAATACCTTTTGGCTTTAGGAAACCTCTACTTAAATCCCTTTCCTAAAGAGATTATAACAGTGCTTGTGGTAATTACACAGGCATTCAATAGGAAGCAAATTGCTTAACGGGATAACAGTTATTAAACTAAGAGATGATTTAGCTAAAGTTTTAAGAGAAGAACAAGTTTTAAGTAGTTTTAAGTTTTAAGTGTGTTTTTTCTTAGGAACGGGAGAGAATGTGTCGATAAGCCTTCACTTTTAGATTAATAATGGATGATGAGATCTCCTCAGTTTTGTAGGGTAGGAATTTTTTTTTAAATCAAATGATAGAAAAGTTTTAGTGAAGGTCTTATACTTGCGTTAGTATACCAGATAAGTTATCATTGCTATGTGAGAAAAACCATTCTGTGATTGAGGTAGGAAGCGAGGTTAGTTGTTGGTTTGGTGTGAAGTCTGGAGCTAAGCAGAGTTGTGTGCTACTCCCGTTCTTATGGAGTGTTTTGGAACACTTTGTTTTAAGAGACATGGCAAAACTTACGGGAGGACATGGTATCAAATGTGAAGATAAAACTCTTCTATACTTATGTAATGCAAAGGACTGGAGTTTCCCAGAAAAAATGTTAGCAATACGAGTGATTTTTGGGGATATTAAAAAATGTAAAATAAAGCCTATCTTTCTTTAGGAATTAATTATTTTCCTCATAAAAGCAACTACAAAATCATCTTGAACGATTCCTAATATTCTTCCTAATATTCAACCGGCCAAGCTCAACTTCCTGGTCTTTAGTCATTAGCCTGTTAAACAAAATAGTTCATGCCCGGGGATTTCTACACTAAAGACCCGAAGCTGGTAACCCTCACCATAATCTAGTAAAATTAAAAATCTTAAGTTAATTCTGCCGGTCTTAAGGAATGTGACACCCCATGATAAAGAATGGCAGAAGAAAATTCCTTTGGATTTCTTATTTTTGAAAAAAGTAATTTTTGACTTTTTCAAAAAAAAATCGCTGATCTGAATAATTATCTGTTTCGTGGAAAACAACAAAATCATCTTGAACCATATGTAATATTTTTTTATTGTAATTTGTAGCATGTTTTATATTATATTATTTGATTTTAAATTATATATTATACAAATTTTATATTTTAATCTTCCTTTTTGCATATCAGGATTTGGCTCCTTGGATTCCATATGTCAGCATCGTCCTGATTATTGCATTCGTTGTCGCTTTCGCCACTGGGCCAGGTTCAATTCCGTGGTTTTTAGTCAGTGAACTGTTCAATCAATCTGCCAGGCCACTCGCGACATCTATTGCAGTTACTGTCAACTGGACCGCAAATTTCTTCGTTGGTATTGGATTTTTGCCCCTTGCAGTAAGTACAGTTTTTTTTTAATTACTTAATACTAAATAATTTAGAATTATTTATCCACGAAAGAATAAAAGTGACATGTAAAAGAATATAATGAGCAGCATAGGAAACTTGCGAGGTTATGTATGGAAAAAGGGGGTATTACGAGAGGCGTCACTTGGTAAAATGTTTGGGAGGCGGGACATTGGATTTTACCGACTGGCTAGTCATTTTTATTGACTGTTTTGGGTAATATTCATGTTAAAAATAACTTGTTTTTTTCTTTTAACGATTGAGACTGATCTGCTTTTATTAATTTTACGTCATTTATTTCCATCAGCCCATTTAGCAAAAAAAAAAAAAAAATTGAGCCAGTAAAATAGTTGTACTTCGCTCACTATTTTACTAACCAATTGGCTGAAAGTATTGGAAGGTGCCCTTTCCCTTATTCGTGACTCCCTTCTGCATTACTGTTACCATGAAAAAAAAACTGTCCAAAGAATTGTAACTGGGAAAATATATAATGGAAAATTATCAAGAAAGTACGTAGTAACGAACAAATATGCGGAAATAAACAGATTTTGGAATCATCAATAAAATAATCATAGATAGCTCGTCTCGTCATATAAAAAAAAACTAATTTACTTATAATTTCCATACAATTGGTAGGCCTATGCTAAAGATAATGCTAAAATTTTGACTTTCATTTGATATTTCTGTTTATAACCTTTAAATCAATGGTACAGAAACGAGGAAGTTGATCAGCCTGAAACAACGATTTCAAATTTATTTTTTGGCCTGGTTTTACAATCCTGAGCATTTGGAGTTTAATGAGACATAATAATTTGGAAGACCTCCCTTGCAACAATTAAAAAACTTTGATTTAGAGCTTTTTGCATGGGAAGTGTTTTTTTTTTTTGCATGGGAAGTATTAGTCCCCATAATTGTGAATTAATAATGAATAATAAAAAGAGAAAAGACTAAAGAAGGGAAGGATATACATTTATTTGAATTTGTATTGTGCAATGTAAAAGAGTTCTTTTATATCTTTCCTTAGAAATTTTTCGTCGGGGTCTTTACCCATCTTTATGGAAACCTTTGTTGAGACAGAACGAGAGACACAAGGTCTAAGAGAGGAAAAATATCAATGGAAAAACGAATTTGTACGGGGTTTTTGGAGTGAACATGTGTTCACTCCAACGTGCAACGTGTGTGTGTGTGTGTGTGTGTGTGTGTGTGTGTGTGTGTGTGTGTGTGTGTGTGTGTGTGTGTGTGTGTGTGTGTGTGTGTGTGTGTGTGTGTGTGTGTGTGTGTGTGTGTGTGTGTGTGTGTGTGTGTGTGTGTGTGTGTGTGTGTGTGTGTGTGTGTGTGTGTGTGTGTGTGTGTGTGTGTGTGTGTGTGTGTGTGTGTGTGTGTGTGTGTGTGTGTGTGTGTGTGTGTGTGTGTGTGTGTGTGTGTGTGTGTGTGTGTGTGTGTGTGTGTGTGTGTGTGTGTGTGTGTGTGTGTGTGTGTGTGTGTGTGTGTGTGTGTGTGTGTGTGTGTGTGTGTGTGTGTGTGTGTGTGTGTGTGTGTGTGTGTGTGTGTGTGTGTGTGTGTGTGTGTGTGTGTGTGTGTGTGTGTGTGTGTGTGTGTGTTTGTGTGTGTGTGTGTAAGTTTTTTTTGTGTGTGTGTGTGTGTGTGTGTGTGTGTGTGTGTGTGTGTGTGTGTGTGTGTGTGTGTGTAAGTTTGTGTGTGTGTGTGTGTGTGTGTGTGTTTGTGTGTGTGTGTGTGTGTGTGTGTGTGTGTGTGTGTGTGTGTGTGTGTGTGTGTGTGTGTGTGTGTTTTTGTTTTGTGTGTGTGTGTTTTTGTTTTTTTGTTTTTTTGTTTTTTTTTTTTTGTATTTGTTTGTGTTTATGTGTGTGTGTGTGTGTGTAAGTTTGTGTGTGTGTGTGTGTGTGTGTGTGTGTGTGTGTGTGTGTGTGTGTGTGTGTGTGTGTGTGTGTGTGTGTGTGTGTGTGTGTGTGTGTGTGTGTGTGTGTGTGTGTGTGTGTGTGTGTGTGTGTGTGTGTGTGTGTGTGTGTGTGTGTGTGTGTGTGTGTGTGTGTGTGTGTGTGTGTGTGTGTGTGTGTGTGTGTGTGTGTGTGTGTGTGTGTGTGTGTGTGTGTGTGTGTGTGTGTGTGTGTGTGTGTGTGTGTGTGTGTGTGTGTGTGTGTGTGTGTGTGTGTGTGTGTGTGTGTGTGTGTGTGTGTGTGTGTGTGTGTGTGTGTGTGTGTGTGTGTGTGTGTGTGTGTGTGTGTGTGTGTGTGTGTGTGTGTGTGTGTGTGTGTGTGTGTGTGTGTGTGTGTGTGTGTGTGTGTGTGTGTGTGTGTGTGTGTGTGTGTGTGTGTGTGTGTGTGTGTGTGTGTGTGTGTGTGTGTGTGTGTGTGTGTGTGTGTGTGTGTGTGTGTGTGTGTGTGTGTGTGTGTGTGTGTGTGTGTGTGTGTGTGTGTGTGTGTGTGTGTGTGTGTGTGTGTGTGTGTGTGTGTGTGTGTGTGTGTGTGTGTGTGTGTGTGTTTGTGCATCCCCGTTCAATAGCAACTGATTCTTACAAATGTGGAAATGAAGTCACGTGAAACTCAAAATGTGTAATTGTACATGGTCACTGCTTTTAGACTTTATACCAAAGAAATTTCTTTCAAAATATATGTTTAACAATGCCTTAGTATTAGCTAAACTAATTATTTTGTTGTCATAATATATACTTTTAAGAGAAAAACTCTATTTATTTTAGATTAATGTTTTCTTTATTTTTAAGCAACTACTTGGTCCATATGTTTTCGTTATTTTCGCCGTCATACTAGCCTTCTTCGTTTGGTTTACATGGAGCCGCGTTCCTGAAACAAAGAACAAAACAATTGAGGAGATAAGCGCCATGTTCAGACAACAATCATATAACTGAAATCAAGGGCAAATAGACCTCTAGCCACTACAGGCACCTAGCTGATGTATTTAATAGACGTATTTTTTTTTTCAACCCATATTGGGTTATATATAGCTGAATGGAGTCTACGATACAATCTCCTGAGCAATACTTATAATTGTTAACAGTGGATGACAGAACCGGTGGTTGTAGATGAATTTATACTTGTGACTTGTTTCATTTTTTCATGTCCTTTTGATTTATTGACGAACGATGACAATCGTAATTTTACCGGTGAAGTTGAAAATAGGCGCAGTAGTTTTTAGGATAGAAACGTATTTTAAGGCAAGGTTTTAACGCACGAGCTGAAATATAGTCACACCTGTGGATTAAAAAGCCAAAACTCGTTTATGAATACTGCTCTGTTTATATTTTGACGCTACAGTTGCACTTGAGACGCTATAGGTTTTATGGTAAAAAAAAATGGAAAAAAAACTGCAATTATTATGTTCCCCAAGAGGAACGGATCCTTAATTGATTCGTTTCCATGAAAATATAGGTTAGGTTCTCAAAGGTTATGAGAACACATATCCACATTTTTACATCCTAAATATTGACAAAAGATAATACTCAAAGTTATATTTTCATTACATTTAAATAAAATGTCATCCCTAATACTTGTCCGTATACCCCCTTCCCTCTTCAGGAAAATTCGGAAAAATATGGACTGAAAAAGGACTTCTTGGAACTTCATGCCTCCACCCTTCTACACTTAGGACTTAGTGGTTGACATTCCCCCTAAAAACTTTGTTGTGTCTACCTGTGTATAGCATCTATATACTATACACTTGGCCCTTCTTGAGACCAATTTCCGAGCAATTTCCCAATTAAAGGCTCCTTTCCCGAGCAATTTCCCGAGTAAAGGCTCCTTTACTCGGGTAAAGAAGCCTTTAATTTTTTTTAGAAATATATCCCATACTTTTTGGGAAATTACTGGACTTTATCGATTGGTGCTTCTCAAAAGAGGTAAGAGGTTCGTCTTCCGTCTTGACATGACATTAAACATCTTCAATATTTCATCTTTTATTAACGTTCAATCTCGGTATGACCTTCTTCAGTCAACCAAAAAATATAAAACCTAAGAAATTTTAACGGAACCAGGTAAAAATTGGGATGCTCACATGCATGCCTTGGAAGACTACCTCCCGAGATACATGTCTGAAAATACTCTTGTATCTAGGCATATCCAAGTCCAGCGATGAAACATAGAGCTTGATGAAACTAACTTACAATAATAAACACAGTTCTAAAGTCTAAAATCCTATGTCTAGGATCTTTATTTCTGTCAAGATTCCTGCAATGATGAAGCTTTTCCCCACTGTATATTTCGTCTTATATTCTTTGTTCCACATATATTCTACTTTCTATTGTTTCTATATTCTGTAATTTTATTTCTACATTTCCGTATTATACATTCTATATATACATTCTCATTTCGTCTTTGATTCTATGTTTCATACGTCTATCTGGTCAGACTTCCATGCATAAGCACCTATCTTGTAAGATATTTATGTGTTAAACACACATTGCACTCTCTGTTACTCCAATTGCGGCACAATTGTATTTTGTCTGCAGGTGTGACTCTGACTGTAGTTTAGCTTGCGCAAATATATCATTAGAATATAGTTTATTTTTTACTTTTTTTTTATCTAAATTCTCAATTCTTCCTTTTAATTACGGGGTCGTCAATAAGAAACTCAGATTCTCACAATCGACATCTGCCGTTGTGCAGTCCAGTGTTTAACGAGAAGTATGTTTTGGCAAGATATTTGAAACCAATTCTATCATCCGTTTTGCCTGTAGTAACTACTTTTCATTACTAATGATTGTATAACTAGTGCTAGTATATTTTCCAGGGATCAATGATATTGTTTCCGCGTAAACTATCAATCCAGCTTGATGATTTTTCTTTGTAGAAAAATACTTTATTCGAGAACTATAAGCCATCTACCGAATAGGAAGATTTTTTAAAGCTTCCGAATGTTTTTGTCGTATTTATCTTACATAACTTTTTTCTGTGTTTAATGATTTGCCCCCCCCCTCTTACCAAGAGTATGGTCTTCCCCTGCGATGAGTTTCTGCGCAATTTCTCGGGTCTGATTTTGAGAAGCGCGACTTATAGCATCCTATTATCCTTCCAGTTGCGACAATATGCAGGGGGTGGGGGGCAAGGAGGTTGTGCCTCAATAGATTTTGAAACATACCATGTTTGGGGTATTTTCATTATATGTGTTTTTTTTATATTTTCTTTGAAAAACAAGAAAAAAAACAAATTTGCCCCCTTAAATATTAAAAATTACGTTTTCCCCCTGCCCCTGTAGGTTTCCTGTTTATTGGCGCTGCTGCATTCTTCATCTGAAGAACAAAACCTAACCATCCTGTTTTATTCTTTGATTACAGCCCTAGGAAAGTGTGCGGCCTTCCAAAGGTAAAAACGCGTTTACACTTGAAAAGTCACTTCCTGCGTTATATATACCACTGAATTCAGCTCGAAAGAGGTGAATCGAATGGTATATGCAAGAATGTCCTAATAACATCCCCTGAGAAGATTTTTCTGGCAAAAACACCTATTTGCAGCATTTTGTCCCGTTTGCCGAAGTTGAAAAATCGATATTTAGCAGTGTCACCGAACCATGGCATGTATTTTAATTGCATAATTGGAAATAATAGTGTCTAAAACTAATCCTAACAACGTTTCATTTCAATCCTATTTCTAGTGTAGCGTAATGGGTGGGAAAAGTGCCGTAAAACTTGAGAAAGTTTAAAGACGATTTTCTCGGATAATGAAAAGTGTAGGCCTATATACGTGCTCTTACATTTGGACGGCCGTAGGTTTCCTCCCCATTTCTTATACAACTTGTGTTTGATACAAACACAAGTATTTGTACGATATGTGTTTGATATATGTAGCTTGTGTTTTATGCAGCTTGTGTTCAATCAAACACGTACCAGAACTCTCTTTGTACAATTCTTCTGGAAAACTTCTTGTGTACTTCAGTAACTTTCGAAGCGTCTACTGACCAGGAATGATTAGAAATAAATGGAAATGATTACTTCTTAGTACAACATGTCTTTGGAACGATGTCTGAATAAAAGACCTTTATTGGTTCTAGTGATAAGCCTCCAAGTTTTCTACCAGTTACCGGTATGTTTTGCTTTCGATTTTTATTCCATATACGCATATGCTTAGCTTTTTTTTATATGCTTGAGAATTAGAATTATGATTTGTTATTAATAAATATGTTCACGAGCAATAGCTGCAACCACCCAAAATGGATTTGAACCTAGGATACTTGGGTATAAATTATAATAACTGTATCAAAAATCTTTTTTTAAATAGTCAATTTATTCATCAAATTAAAAACACAAGCTTTCATAAATTAAAACACTTAATTACGTTGAAGATTACTTCTAATTAGTTCTTGACATCTTACTTAATTTGCATATATCAGAGCTCATATCTCCGTAGAATTCGCTTAGGTATCTATCTTATTTAGATTTCAATTTTTTTCTCTTTAATATTATCTGGAATTTGGTTATGCCAAACCACTGGACTATTACAATATAAATTGAGATTAATTTGCATATAAAATATAGTCTTACTTAATTTGCATATATCAGAGCTCATATCTCCGTAAAATTCGCTTAGTTGTCCATCTTATTAATTTTTTTTAGATTTCAATTTTTCTTTTTCTCTGGAATATTATCTGGAATTTGATTATGCCAAACCACTGGACTATTACAATATAAATTAAGATTAAGGCAATTTATAAAATTATAAATTAATTTTAAGGCAAACAAGTATTTATCTTTTTTTATTCCATGCTATGTTTGTACAATGTAATATTTATAAACACTACACACCTTTAGCGTCAATTTTACTAAAAAAATCATAATAGTGTAAAATTTAAAAACAAAACGCACCATAAAATCCAGACTGGATGAGTAAATTAATGATCCAGACTGGATCGTTACGTACAATACCCACACTAACCAACCTTTTCAACTCCCTTTCCTTGTTATATTCCCATTAAATATAATACCCCCCCCCCATTTTTCCCTTTCAAACCACCCTGCAAAAACTTCCTCTCTCAGTCATTTTAATTACATGCTAAAACCTAAAAAACAATCAAATCATCATCCGAATCTTCAGATATTGGGCAAAAATAAGAACCCGTCCTTGACTTCACCATTCTCAAATATTTTCTCTTATTATGAAGTAGTAAATGGTTCCTCTTATCGATATTCTCTACTTAACTCCTACTTTTATTCCTGATATTAAAATACAGTCCCTCCCCTCCCATGCTTCTTTAGTTTTAGCATACAGATAGACGGGGACGCCATAACGCACAAAAACGTTACGACAAGGCAATACTAATGGTAAAATAATACTCAAGAATGAAGAGAAAAAAAAATGAAGCTGGCGTTCTTATAAATTAGTGGCAAAACAATTGAAGACGCAGAGATCTGGTGATGCCTACTTAGGACCCTTAACTGATACTATGGCAGTGGCTAATATAGATAAAGAAAGCAAAGCTTTCATTGATATAGAAATATAATATTTATTCCTCCCTAATTAATTTTGATACATTAAGTTTAAGCATTATATGGTATTTTAAATTTAACAATTCGTGAGCGTGTTTTAAATAATTCATTGTAAGCCAATGTTCAATTCAAAATGGTTCTTATGCATTTTGGTGGTTTTATCAGCATAATAAACTAAAAGCTTAAAAGTTTTTTTCTTGATTTCTTAGCATATGTCAAATAGTGGTATTAATTTTTTTGTGAATCTGTTTGATGATTTGTTTTTGCATTAATAGCAATTATGTGTTTTCTCTGACTATAATGACACTGAATAATACAGAGATCGATGTATCTCATCTAGCCTATTCGTTGTATTGCTGTATCTAAAATGCATTATGTTTACCAAATTTTATCAAATTTTATGTTTCAAATGTTCAATGGTTTTATAATAAAAGTTTTGACGATCTAATTAGTAGTTTTTTTTTATACCAGTCTGAACCAGGTCTGCCACACTGATGATTCTGGTAAAAGAAGTTACTGGGCTGAGTTCCATTTATAAACCTAGTTTCCTTTCCACTACTGCTATCAACAATTCACCGCAGCATCAAGCCACCTGAGACCAATACGGCTATGCACGCTCCTCCTCCATTCTAATCTTTTCATAGCCTTCCTCTTTACACCCTCACAGGAAGTTCATATTTCCTTTAAATCTTTCTTTACAAGATCCTCCCACCCCGAAACCGGATGACCTGTTTTCCGTTTAGCCTTAGAAGGTTGGCCGAAAATGAAAATCTTCGGCAATCTGTCGTTCTTCATCAACAGAACGTGCCCCAGCCATCTCAACCTTTCTTTCATTATAGCCCTAGAAAGCAGGATTGAACCATACTTCCCGTACAACCTATTGTTTTAAATACGGTCCGTCAGCTGGGTACCCAAAACAATCCGTAGGCAATTTCTTTGGAAAACATCTAACAAATCTTCGTCCGTTTTTCGCAGTGCCCATGCTTCAGAACTATATTTGACCACAGTCATTGCTGTAGCTTCCAATATTCTAGTCTTGGCTTGCAAACTTATCTTCCTATTCTTTCAAACTTTTTTCAACTGTGAAAAAAAAACAACAACCGGAGCCTTGGCTATTATACTTTTAACATCTTTACTGCTCCCACCGTTTTTAATAATAACACTACCAAGGTAAGTGAAGCTGTCCACTTGATCAATCTTTTCATTATCCAACGTCACCTTTTCATCTTCACTTATTCCTAGCCTTAGCGAATTAGTCTTCTTAAAATTAATTTTAAACCTAAAATTGAATTCTAGCCAAACCCAAATTAAACAAACCCAATTTTAACCCAAAATTGGGTTAAAAAATTAAACCCAAAATTAATTCTAGCACAGTGAACTCGAAAAATCTCTCAAAGTTTATTAATTTTGCTCATACTTTCATCTAGGATCCTTAAATTATCAGCATAATCTAAGTCAAGGAAACTTACATTCCCCATTTGATCACGTGTTCTACCATTGCGTTTCCTGTGCCTTTTAAGACAAAGCCCAACAAAACGATTCCATATAAAGGGGGACAGAACACAACCCTGAATAACTTCTGATTTAATACGAAACCAGCTGCTAGCCTTCTTTCCTACTTTAACCGCAGCAGTGTTATTGTCGTACGTAGCACAGATCACTTTAATGTACTTGTCTGGTATACCATACACGGATAAGGACCTTCACTAAAGCTCTTCTATCAACAGAATTGAACGCTAGCATTGGTAAATACTACACTAAGTGGGGTTGCCGTGGGTAGTACTAAAGTGGAAACTTTCAGGGCTATTACTGTCACTATTTCTGCGACTACTATTGAACTAAATCTAAATGGTTTAGGGGCATCTCCATAGTAAAATGGCAGAGACAATGTCTTAGGATAGAATAATATATTAGAATTTATTTTTCAGGGGAAGTTGAGGGGATATAAAACGAAATCATAAGGTACTATGTGTATTCATATTGTCAAAATGACACATTTGCAATATCCCAGCAACAGTTACATACTGAGATATAAATATTTAGTTACTAATTAATGCTGGCGATTTAATTTTCAGAAGTCATTCAATTCGTGCGCTATTAACGTATTTCTCTTTGTCTTTTACGTGGAGATAGAATTCGAAAAAAAAAATTGAAATAACAAATATACATATATAGATAGTATCGCCAGCCCGGTGACTTTGCCGCCAGGCTCTGGCACTCGGCACTCGGCAGGCTTGTATATATTGATTCTCATTGTGGCTTATCTTCTAAATGCAAATAATGTGAACTTCTTCTTGATGTCAAGTAAGGTTTTATACATCCAACCTGGGAAAAACACGAATTCTTCCTTAAATTTGTGACCTATTTGCATCGTTTTTGGGTCAGAAATGTCAATATGCGAGTACTAAGACAAAAAGCTATGAGGCCGATTTGAGGAAAAATAAACACATATAATATATGTGTTTATTTTGTCGTTTGTGTACATTAGTGTGACATTACGTCGTTTTTCGCACCCAAGCAGACCAGAGATGTTTCTGACAGTGGCATTAGCGGGACGTCTGTGGAGCATTCATCTACACCTGTGGATCTGAAGGGCACTGGAGCCATCGTTGAAGCTTCTGAATCACGCACACTGGAACCAATCACGACGCAACACACACTTGCACCAACCCATTCTTTGTTGTTGTTTGCAAATGACATCAGTCGTTTTGTCAATAAATCATCCAGTCTTAATACAAATTATGAGATTCATTTGTTGAAGAGCCCCTGGACTACAGATATCTCCTAGGTTTTTCCAGTACACAAAAAAAAGAAGCTAAAGTTTCAGGTAACTTGGCTCGCTCGTTTCAGTTGGCTGTCCTACTCTCCGTCATGACGATCCGTCATGCACGCAGACGATCCAGACCTTCTCAACCACTATAGAACCTCGCTCTTTATTCCTTTCCTGGACCACTTCACTTCCGAGCTGAAACAACGATTTGTGCTTCACCAGAAACTTCCAAATCTGTCAAATCTCAGCGTCCTTTCTCCTGCCAAAATTGTTTCTGTCGATCTGAAGGCATTAAATCTAGAGTCATTGGTTGAATTGTATGGCGATATTCTTCCCGAGCCAGACTGTCTGAAGCAAGAAATTGAGCTATGGCTCATCAAGTGGGAGAATGTTCCGGTATCACAGAGGCCTACTTGTGCTGTGTCTTCGCTTCAGGCATGCGACGCCACCTTTTTTCCAAATGTTTTTCTTCTTCTGGCTGTTCTTGCGACGTTACCTGTTAGCACTGCTACTCCGGAAAGAAGTTTCTCTGCACTCAGAAGGCTCAAAACCTGGCTGAGAAATTCAACAGGAGAAGAACAATTGAGTGGCTTAGCCCTCCTTGCAGTCCATAGGGACGTTGATATCTACCCTGACAAGGTCATCAACATTTTTGCAGGGAAGAAAAATCGTCGCCTGGATTTTGTTTTATAGATATTCGCCCTTACTTTTAGCTACAAAAAAAAAAAAAAAAATATATATACTACTTCTACCCTACTATTTGGCTTCTTTTTGCGCAAAAAAAAAATAGCTTTTATTATTTAAATGTTTGTAAACAATTTTATTGCTTTTGCGTTACTAAAAAAAAAAAAAAAAAAAAAAAAAAATGCCCCTTATAGATACGAAAGTATGCCTAGTGGACGTGTCCACGTTCGCAAGGGGCGGACTAACGGTCTCGAGCTAACGTAATGTTGCCCGAGGCTGTTACACTAAGTCCACGGGAAAAAATCAGGTAAACCCCCCCCCCCCGAAAAAAAATCCTGGATACGGCCCTGACATATATACACAATTATTGCTCGTTTAATTAACTAAAAAGGCATATACTTCTAACAAAACGTGCTTAGTTGGCAGTTGTCAATGCTTCCTTCTGCACAGCATTATATTTTTGTCGTTCGTTTTCAGGTGGTAGCAGAACTAGCTATGTTGTCATAGCTACAAACAAATCTGGTGGTCCAAGGTGACCAACAATATCAACGCACGACGGTGGTCAAAGGCGACGAATGACATCTTCGAAATGTTCAGCTTAGTAGCTTGTTGATCCGATGAACTATAACGGAAGTATTAATTTTTGCCAACGACTTCATTTTGTTTCGAACCCAAGTCATTGACATTGATAAGTTTTGTAGCACCTACGCAGTTTTCGGCCATAATAGTTTTCTGGCTCTTTTCAATAGTTTTTTTTTCCATTTGGATGCGATCACGCTCAACCCAAATATCTGCATAAAATATAATGCAAAAAATATTGTTGGAAAAGTCTTCCACAGCAATGTAAAATATTGAAAGCTATCCAACGCGGTTCCGGTGTTACAGCTTGCAGAGAAAGGGTTTTGCCATGTTTAGGTCGAAAAGCGATACCAAACCTCGCTTATTTAAGTCGTGTTAAATGTAGACGACTTGCTTGTATATCTTGACGTTCCATTAGGGTAAAACAATGGATAGGGTAAGGACCCCACCCGATGGTGAGTATTTTTATATTGAAGATATTTTTTGCCACGCTTCCTTACAACCATTTCATTTTACGGAAAACTATGGTCAGCATTAAAACCAAGAACAGCGGGTACTTCCTTACATGCAAGAGGGTTGAACCGTCTATAATTTACACCATCTGGCAAAGTGAAAATGGTCGGAAAATTTTGAGGCTGTTGTCCCAGTAAAGCAGAATGTTGATTTACATCATTCTCCACTTCTCGCATTTTCCTGTAACCTTTGGCATACTTGTTTGTGTCTCGCAATAACTCTTCCAACATATCCATAAGGTTACAAGTGATCCCATAAATTAAAGAATGTATAAGGTATTCTTTAATAGCTTCAACAGGGTCTAAATATTATTTTTGACTATATGAAGGTGATTCAAAATCACCTTGGGTTGTTCGTGATGGATGAGAAATCACAAAATCACTAAAAACGTTATGAGTATTGATGGTTCGATCGTTGAATGAAGCTAAAGCGAAACATGAGCTCAAATTTCAGATTCATTTGTGAAACTCTATAAAAAGCAATTAAAATCCTAAGAAAAGGCAAACCAATTTATTTGGAAACTGTGGAGGTGGCAATGCAATTCGACCATTTAAGCAGCGATATCCAAATTCATCACCTTTTTTGGCTACTCTTTCCTCGAGAAAATGGAGGGCTCCCCAATAAATACATACATCGTTGAAGGGTTTCAATGATTTTTAATTAACTCCTGCAGAATGTTCAGTATATTCGTAGGTTTGTGCTGGGTTTTGTTTGCTTCACTGCAGTCTAAAGCTTCAATATTAATTGTTAATGTAGGTTGCACAAACCTTAGCATCGAGCTGGTCAGAGACAGATTCTCCAAAATTTTGGACTTCTGCTTTTTCCTCTGCTGAGCTCCTCTCGGACTATTAAGTTACTTCATTTTTTGTCTGAAATATGAGATATTGTGTCATATACTCATGTACATACTTAACGTCTCGTGAGAGATGTTAGGATAGATACATACATCTCGTGAGAAGAGATATTTTATAAGAGATACATCACCTGGTAAAAAAAAAGAAAATCAAAAACGAAAAAAGTTCTTTTTGTTTTGTAGTTGTTCTTTTTTAGAGTTTCGGTTCTTGTTGGGTCGAATTACTTAAAGTTCATTCCATCGAACTGTTTGATCAATATTCAAACGCAGATATCATGTAGCAGAGTAAGAGATAAAGACCAACCGTTTGTAAAAAAATAAGTATGAAAATAAATTTCCATACAATTTCTTATGAATTATATTTTGGGGTCACTTCTGTTTCAATTAACTACACCCTGAATTTAAATGTAGTTAATAGCTTAATTTTGTCGCATTAACCCTTTGATGGCTGGTGGCTCTTATAAAGGCACGCCAAGATTTTTGCCTGTAGCTCCTTTCTGATTAGTTGAAACAAGAAATTATCTGCATAGCCAGAAACAAGAGAACGAGAGCTATCGAATGGTATATTACTTTGCCCCTTTATGAGTCATCTAATAACGTTCGCGCAGTACTGAATTTGACATAGTGAAATTTTTTGGATTTTGTGAAATGAAATAAATCTGACTCGGGTAGTATTGAAGTTTATGTTGCTTGGTAAAGGAAAAAAATCTTGTGGTGTTCGTTAGTGTCTGATGGTTCCATCTGTATTATTTTATTCAAGAATTTTTATTCATCCACAAGCAAGGACGGTTTTTAAGTATGTATCTTATAAGGCCCATCCGCCCTGGGGGAGGGAGTACAATACTGAGCCGCCGAAAAGTTTAGTATAGTTTACACATGTTTCATCAAAAATCTTAGAATTATTTCTACTTTCTATTAGCTTTCTTATTCAACATGAATATTTTTCAGTAATATAGCCAGCGTTTCCACTTCTACTTATTTTGGTAGTAGAATACTTATTTTGGGACTATTCTACTTCCAAATATTAAATCTACTTACTTTCTACTTATTTTTGGAGGCTTAAGTTTTCGTGCCGGCCAAGTATTTTGGTTTTCATTCTGTTAAATTATAATACTATAGTGTCTTATGGAATGGAAGGGTGCAATTGTTTTAGTAGTGGCATCTTTGTCGGGAGAGGAATCTTTGTCGGGAACGGTAAAAAGAAAATCCGGAAAATTATGAAATACCGTACTAAATTTTGATCCTGGTTGAACTATAAACAGCTAGTTTATAATAAATGATCCTGGTTGATCAATAAATAGCTAATTTATAATAATTGATCCTGGCTGACTTGACTTACTTGATTGTGAAATACTTGACCGGCTAAGTATTTTGGTTTTGATTCCGTTAAATTATAATCCTATAATGTCTTATGGAATGGATACCTTATGGATCTTATGGATACCAACAATATCAACGCACGACGGTGGTCAAAGGCGACGAATGACATCTTCGAAATTCCCGTCCGTCCTTGAAGGTTGTCTTGGAGCCTCTTTCTTCGTGATGGCGTGGATGTGCCTTTTGTTTTCTTCACAGTCTTTTGCTAGGTGAAGAAAGTCCAAGAGGTGGTGAGGTGCAAAGTTTTCCTTCCACCTTTTTGGGGGACGACCACGAGGTGGAGGGCCGTGAATTTGGCCTTCGAAAGAGATTTTTCAGGAGACGGGACTGACTCATTCGTTGTGTGTGACCGAGCCATCGAAGTTGCTAGAGCAGGATTTTCATGAGAATTGTTTATTGTATTTTAAGGCGCTCAAGAAGTTCGACATTTGAGATTCTATCAAGGTCTTCGGATCACGGCGATGCGGCGGAGGCACTTAGTGTCAAATGTTGCGAGTCGACGATTGTCATCCTCCTTCAGCGTCTATGTTCCGCGGCTTTCATGAACATCACATAGCCTTTGTTTTTTATACATTTATTATCATTTCTAGAAGAACTAGTGGCTTCCAGGACGTCGTTAGCAACGGCTTGTAGATCCTCGGGTGTTTCAGCCATTTCGTCGATATCGTTGGCTATCTTATCTGTCTGAACACCCCTTATATGCGTGCCGCAAGTTGTTTCCACCAGGGATAAGACTGCTGTGAGGAAGAGGTTGAACAGCTCTGGAGACAAGATACATTCTTGAAGGACACCTGCGGACGTCTGGAAACTGTCAGTGAGACCTTCACTAGTCATGATGCGACTCCAAAATTTGGAGTACATATCTTTGATAAGTTCCATTAGGTTTCGTGGGATTTCCTATTGGAGGAGAATATGCCATGGGCCATTCCTCCAAATAATGTCAAATGCTTGCCTAAAGTAGATGAAGAGCTGATACAGGTTGCGACCGAATTCCAGGTATTTCTCTAAAATCTGGTGAACAGTGAAAATTTGGGCAACGGTCGATCTCCCAGGAGGAAAACCGGCTTGGAATTCTTGGATGACTAAGGAAGACACGGCTCTGATACGTTGGAGTATAATTCGGGTGAAGATCTTGGCAGTTTGAATTGTTAGGGTAATAGGAAGGTAATTATCACATATCACCTTTGACCCCTTCTTGTGTAGCGGAACAATTGTTGCTTCGCACCAAGAAGTTGGGAAACGACCCTTTTGCCAGGCAGCGGATACAATCTTGTGGAAAAGATCTATAAGAGGTTCACACCGGACTTTCGGCAGTTATGCCTGTATTCCGTCCGGGTCAGGGGCCTTTTTAGTTTTCAGTGCTTGGATGGCATCTTCAACCTCAGAACAGAGAGGAGGTGGGCTGGGGTCTGAGACAGTAACGGGAAACAGGTCCAGGACAGAATTGTTTGGAAGAATATCAGGATTAAGCTTTTCTTTGAAAGCTCCATCGATCTCGATCGGATACCTTCTGTGCTTTGTATCTGGGAGTCGTTTTTATATAGCAGTGCACAAGAACTGAGACGTTTCTTGCTTGTTAGCTCACGAACTCTCTTACACTAAGTGTCAGTCGCCTTTCTTAAAATCAGACTCACACTGTTCGCATTTGTCTTTAATGTAGGTGCGATGGGATCTACGGGTGGATTTTTCTACAGCACGCTTCAACTGCTTATATCTGTACCTGCTCTCTCTGTCTGACCTATTATGGTGTTTTCGTTTTTCAGCACATGATAAAGTAATTTCGTTGGTTATCAAAGGATTTTTATCACCCTTTTTTGTTCCTATGGTGGACATCGCTACTTCGCTGATGATCTTAGAGGAGTCTGTGACCAGTTTATCGATATACTTTTTAGATAGAGTTATAGGAATATCAGAAAGAAGGTCCAATATTTGAGTAGACAGTTCATCGATGTAGGTCTGGCGGGTTTGAGGGTCTTTGAGAAGATGTGTATTGAAACGAGTGGGTCTCTTATTCAGCTTTGCGGAAGATGTCAGGTGTATCTTTAGTGCAGACATGGCCAGGGAATGGTCGCTGTCGAAATCGCTACCTGCGAGGGTGAAAGTATCTAGCACAAACGATTTACACCACCTAGAGACCGAGCGCTTAATTTATAAGATTACGAGTTTTTCCATCCGGTGAGTTCCATGTCGCATTACGACGTTCTCTGTGTTTGAAGAGAGCATTGGTAATAGCTAGATCACTGTCTCTGCAAAATTTAATGAGGCGTTCTCCCATCTTGTTAAGTCGTCGAAGGCCAAATTTTACCCATAACATCTTCGTTTCCAGTAGAAGCGCACCAACAATAGCATTGAAGTCGCCAATGACAACAACAAGGTCTTTTTTGGGAACTGCGTCAATTAGGCTTTGCAGTCAAAGGTAGAAATTGTCAGACTCTTCATCTAGTTTGCTGCAGTCAGGAGCGTAGAATTGTATGATCGTGATGTTGATCGGTGATCCTTTCATTCGTATCAGAATCAACCGTTCTGACACAGGCGTCACGTAAATAAGGGATCTTCATGCCTTACTCGACATCGAAAAGTCAACACCTTGACGATGGACACCATCGGTTCTCCCAGGCAGTATCAGACTAGTGTTGCCGATCCGTTTTCGCCAGTGGTAGGGAGGTGTGTTTCTGAAAGTCCCACAATGTCCCATTTATATTGGTTAGGTTCATTTAGGACAAGATCTATTTTGCCTTGTTTAGCAAGCGTCGTAACGTTCAGGATTCTAATAGATATAATCAATTTAGGGGAAAGCATTAGGGATGGCCTGGGGGGTGACCTCTTTTACGGATATAAAAATCAGTTTAAATGAATGAATTTGTCTAAAACCGTAAGGCCATCCATATATAATCGATGCATTATCTGCCAATTTCACCAGTTTACTATCTACTAACAGTAGCTGAAGAGCCATCGAGATTATGGAGCCTTCAACATCTTCATTGGTCCATGCGGCAATAGCAGGGAGTGAAGAAAGTCTGCAGGAAGTCCTGAGGAGGTGACATGAAGGACGACTAATAAGATTGGACCTCAGCACTGTTGTCTCCCATGTGTTAGAGCCGGATGGGGATCTCTCTGACCTGAATTTGGAGGATTCTTAAGACGACAATGACCCTCTCTTGTGAATCAGCTGAAGACGAGCAAGATAGTAGTTGGGATGACAGTAACGATGAATACGATCTGCCACTCAGTCGAAGAGCAAAATCTCACCTAAAGTCTACAAAATCCCTCCGCGATGAAGCCGAAGCAGCCGTGGTTCCTAAATCTTCGGCTGAAAAGAGACAAATCTGGAAGAAAACCCCTGTGGCAGAGAATGACGTGGACTGAAAAGGGCAAATGCCAAGTCCCGACTCGTCTCTGGTTACTCCAATCATATTCTTCCAAAAGTTCTTTGACTCTGAAATTATAAGTATCCTTGTAAAAGAGACGAATTGGTATGCTCGGCAGGAGAAAGACTTGGAGCTGAAATATTCTATCAAAGAAATAGAACAATTACTTGGAATCCTTTTGCTTATGGAAATTGTGAAACTCACCCACATGTCTATGTACTGGGAAAAGGCTACACGTTATCCTCCAGTGGCTAACCCTATGGCACGCGACCGATTCAAAAGAATGAGACAGTTCTTCCACGCAAATGATATCTTCAAAGTAATCAAAAATGGGAATCGGGGATACGGCCCTCTCTTTAAGGTTCGACCCTTGTATGATAGGCTCTGGAAGAATATGCGAGAAGTCCCAAACGAAGAATGGCAATCTGTGGATAAACAAATGGTCCCGTTCAAGGGCCGACTTGGGTTCAAGCAATACATCAAAGACAAGCCAAACACTTGACTTGACTTATGTCCCATCCGTCCTTGAAGGTGATTTGGGGCCTCTTCTTTAACCTGTTCATTGATATGCCTCCTGTAGGTGCTTCTGTTGTCGGCCAGGCGGCAGAGTTGTGGCAGTTTGTAGGGTGAGAAGTTTTCTTTCCATCTCTTCAGAGGGCGACCTCTGGGGGCGAGAACCGTGTACTCGTCCATCGAAGGTTATCTTCGGGAGACGAGTGCTAGCCATGCGTTGGGCATGTCCAAGTCATTTGAGTTGTTGTGGTTTTATTTTTTCCAGTATTGTAAATTTGACTTTCCGATTATGGAGAAGCTTGGAGTTGGAGATTCAGTCATGGTAGGTGATACCAGAGATGCGTCGCAGGAATTTGGTTTCAAAAGCAGCTAGGCGGCATTGATCGTCTCTTTTAAGCGTCCAGGATTCACAGGCATAGATGGCAATCAGAATAATGAGGGAGTAGAAGAGTCTAGTTTTGAGAATTGTTCTTCTTATTCCTCCAGAAGGGCATCAGAGCTTTAAAACTGGAGTTCGCAAGTTTCAGGCGTCTCTTGATGTCTTTGAGTTGGTTGTTATTAGAAGTAAGTAAGCTCCCAAGGTAGGTGAAGCCATCCACCCACTCAATGGTATCTCAACCGAGCTGAAGGCTGAGATTTACCTGTGAATCGAACTTGCGTGAGCAAAGCATGGCTTTCGTTTTGAGGTGTTGATGGCCATCCCGAAGAGGCTGGTGGACGAGTGAACGCTTTTAGCCTGAGATTGTAGATCTTGAAGGGACTTGGCTATTAGGTCTATGTCATCAGCATATGCTAGTTTGTCTATCACCACACCTCTGACAAGGGCGCCAGATGGGTTGTCTGTGAGTGAAAGGGCTGCAGCTAGGAAGAGATTGAACAGCTTCGGTGATATTAGGCAACCTTAAAGTACACCGGTAGAGGTTTCGAAGCTCTCGGTAAGTCCATCTCCAGTCATGACGCGGCTACTGAACTTCTTATACATGTCTTTGATCAGCAAGATCAGGTTGGATGGGGTGCCAAAGTGAAGAAGGATGTGCCATGGACCTTCTCTCCATATCTGATCGAAAGCTTGTTTAAAGTCTATAAAAAGGTGGTAGATTCTGCGGCCAAGTTCGCTATACTTTTCCATGATCTGCCGAACAGTGAATATCTGATCAATTGTTGATCAATTCGGTCAGAAGCCGGCTTGGTATTCCAGAATGACCATTAAGGAAATGGCTCGTATACGCCCGAGCATGACTGTTGTGAGGATTTTTGCTGCGTGGCTAGTAAGACTTATTGGGCGGTAATTGTCGTAGACAGCTTTTGAGCCTTTCTTATGCAGGGGGATTATCATGGCTTCGCACCAGGGTGAGGGGAAGTGACATTTTTCCCAAGCAGCTGTGGCAAATTTGTGGTAAAGGTCAAGGAGCGGTTTGCAGTTTACTTTCAGTAGTTTGGGCTGGATTCCATCGGGGCCGGCAGCTTTGTTTGATCTCAAGTCTCTGATAGCTGCTTCTATTTCATAGTGAAGAGGGGGAGGACTTGGATCTGTAGAGGTTATGGGGAAAGTGTAGAGAATTGTTGTGTCTGGGTGGATGTCCAGATTAAGTTTATTTTTAAAATGTTTTTTCCACTAACAGTGGATTTCATCTGTGGATTGTATTTCGTTTCTATGTTTGTTGACAAGGGAAAACGCTTTGATTCCCTTCTTATTGGCCAAGTCCCGCACTCTTCTATCCATGTAGTGGGGGTCTCCTTTCTTGAAGGCCGATTCACATTGATTACAGGTTTCTTTAATAAAAGCACGATGAGCACGTCAGATGGTTTTCTCAACAGCTCGTTTGAGTTGCTTGTATCGGTCCCTGCTTTCTTTATCTTGCTTTTTCGTGAGTTGGCACTTTTCGTCACAGAGGGAGATGATCTCGTCTGTTATCCAAGGTTTCTGAATGTTTTTCTGGGTACCCACTGTGGAATGAGGGACATCACATATGATATTTGTGCTGCTAGTCACCAGATTGTCAATATCTTCCTTAGAAAGGATAGGTGGAGAGCTCGACGTGATCTCCGAAATTTTTTTGGATAGAATGCTGATATAGGTCATACGTGTGTTCTCGTCTTTCATTAGATTTACTCGAAATTTGAGGGTTTTCTTAGACAACTTTGATGCTGTTTTAAGTCTTGTTTTGAACCTAGACATGGCAAGCGAGTGATCGCTGTCAAAGTCACCACCAGCTAGCGTGACTGTGTTTAGGACGGACGTTTTCCAATGTCTAGACACGAGGATGTAGTTTATTAAGTTTTTAGTTTTTCCATCCGGTGAGGTCCAGGATGTCTTACGGTGAGGTCTGTGCTTGAACAGTGTGTTTGTAATGACTAAATCACTGTCTCTGCAGAATTCGATAAGGCGTTCTCCTCGTCTGTTCATTTTTCCATGTCCAAATTTGCCCATTACATCTTCGTGTTCTGTGTGGTTGTTTCCAACGATGGCGTTGAAGTCACCAATGACAAAGATTATGTCCTTTTTAGGGACAGAATCAACTAGACTTTTTTAAGCTGGAGATAAAAGTTTTCAGACTCTTTGTCGTCTCTGCTGGAATCCGGAGCGTATACTTGGATAATTGTGAGGTTGGTGGGTGAACCTTTCAGGCGGATCATGATGATCCGTTCTGTGAGGGGGGTTAAAGAGATAAAGGATTTTCTGGCTTTATTAGACAGTAGGAAACCTACACCTTGTCGATGTTTCCCATCATTACGTCCCGAAAGTAGAAGGGTAACATCTCCATGTTTCTCTTCACCAGTGATTGGAAGATGGGTTTCGGCAAGACTGATAACGTCCCAGCTGTACCGTGTTATCTCTCTTAGGAGAAGGTCTATTCTTCCTTGTTTAGCGAGGGTTCTAGTGTTGAGGGTACCTTTTGACATAGTTATTTTTGGAGAAACAATAGCTTCCAGGGTTGGAGTTGTCAACGTAGATATATCCGCGCGATTCACGGTTGTCGAGTCGTCGGCTGCCCCGGACGAAGTAGCTCTTAACGCATTATCGTCGGTTACCCCGGACGCGGTAGCACTGGTTCTCATATTTGATCTCTTATTCATTCATCATTAAAGTTAAAGAAGGGGTTTCTTGGCTGGCTTCGGGACAGCGGTAAGCCACTCCTCTCTGTCCCTAGCAGGGGCCGAATGTATCTATTACCGACAGTGCGCCCTTTTAGTGCCAGACAAGTGGCGATAAAAGTCAAACAGTTCGTGGTAACGAACTGTAAGTAAGGAGCGACCCGGCTCAATGGTAACCGAAACTCTAGAAAACGGGTTTTTGATACCAATAGATATATCAAAAGAATCAGATTTCAATGCTGATTTCCAATATATAACTTTCATCAAGTTTAATGCTACCCATCAAAATTTACGCGCCTGAGAAAATTTGGTTGATTTTCAAAAAAAGGGGGAAAGACCCCCTAAAAGTTATAGAACCTTAATGAAAATCACATCATCATATTCAGCGTATCAGAGAACCCTACTATAGAGGTTTCAAGATCCGATATACAAAAATATGGAATTTTGCATTTTTTGCCAGAAAAAAGATCACGGATGCGTGTTTATTTGTTTTTTTGTTTTTGTTTTTTTTCGCAGGGGTGATCGTATCGACCCAGTGCTCCTAGAATATCGTGGGTGAGCTCATTGGAACGGAAATTTAAAGTCCTAGTGCTCTTTTTAAGTGACAAAAAAAATGGAGGACAACTAGGCTACCTCCCACGCTTATTTTTTTCCCAAAGTCACCCGATCAAAATTTTAAGATAGCCATTTTGTTCAGCATGGTCGAAAATATGATAAATAAGTCTTTTAGGATGACTTAATCCCCCGAAGTACCCAGAGGGAGGGATAAAAGTTATGAACTTAACCAAATTTTAACTTATTGTATTTGTTTTTGGGACGTATACAGAAGTTTTCAGGAGGTTTTTTTTTTTCTCGTAGTGGGTGGGATGGGTGGGTCGGTGGTTATGTTGGAGGATCTGTTAATGAAGGAAGTTTTAAAGGGGGAATGCAAAAGGCACTGAAGGGTGCACCGGACTTCCAAGCATTATTTAATGGTTATTTGGAAGTATAAAAACATTTTCAGTAATGATTGTTTCAGGAGGGTGGGCTAGAGGAGGGGGTTACTCTGGAGAATCGTTCCGTGGAGGATGTTTCTTTGGGGGAAGGGACATTTCGATGAAGGGGGCGCCGGATTTCCAAGAATAATTTAAAAAACGATCAGAAATTAAATAAAAAAAAACAAGTTTTTTCAACTGAAATGTAAGAAGAAATATTATAACTTAAAACGAACAGAAATTATAACGTATGTGAGGGAGTTCTCCCCCAAGTCAATACCTCGCTCTTTACGCTACAGTTTTTTTTTTAGTGCTTTCAAAAGAGCTATCTCTTCTAATTAAACGGCCTTTGTGATTCAGAGGTTTGTGAATAAATTTTTTTTTTTACTTTTAACGTAAAGAGCTTGGTATTGACTAAGGGGAGAACCCCCTCGTATATGTAATAACATATACGTAATAAAAAAAAAAATAAAAAAACAAGCGATACGGCTCAATAGTAATCGAAACTTTTAAAAACGGAATTTTGATGTCACTAAATGTATAAAAAGAATGTGTTTATAGTGCTGATTCTTAATATATAAATTTTATTAAGTTTAGTATTACTCATCAAAGGCTACGAGCCTGAGAAAATTTACTCGATTTTTTAAAGAGGGGGGAAACACCCCCTACAAGTGAAAGAATTTTAATGAAAATCACACCGTCAAATTCAGCGTATCAGAAAACCCTATAGCATAGGTTTCAAGCTCATATCTGCTAAAATCTGCAACTTTGTATTTCTTACCAGAAGAAAAATAGACGATTATAGTAGTTAGTTACGTAAGTTGACTTCTAAAGACATTCATTTAGTAAAAGAAAAGTAAAATTTTTTATGCAAATAAAAGCTGCATTAACTAAAAAACGATCAGAAATTAAATAAAAAAAACAAGTTTTTTAAACTGAAAGTAAGGAGCGACATTAAAACTTAAAACGAACAGAAATTATTCCGTATATGAAAGGGGCTGTCCCCTCCTCAACGCTTCGCTCTTTACGCTAAAGTTTGACCCTGTCTCACAACTTAATTTTTTAAAACAATAAAAGACTTTAGCGTAAGGAGCGAGGTAATAAGGAGGGGACAGCCCCTTTCATATACGGAATAATTTCTGTTCGTTTTAAGTTTTAATGTCGCTCCTTACTTTCAGTTTAAAAAACTTGTTTTTTTTATTTAATATTTACAAGAGCCCGAGCCAGTGGAATAGTTTATGACTTTAAACATGGTATAGTTTATGACTTAATTTACAATGGTAAAGGAACCACTGTTGGTTCAGACCTTGGTGTTGGTGCTAATGTGGTGCTCCGCCTAGTCGAATATCATAGGCAGCGCAATCGCACTGCCTAAGTAAAGAACGATGTTGGCACAATGTATTATTTTTTTATTTGTTTTTCCATACCAGGGCACTTCGTATCTAAAGATTTGTCGTAGAGACTTCGAAAAGCGCTCATTCAATTGGAAATTGGAGTGGCTAGTGACCTTTTTAATAGTCGGAAGTGATTGGAGGGCAAATAGCCCCCCCCCACCCCAATCATTCCCCCAAACAAATCAAATCAAATTTTGAGATAGCCATTTTGTTCGGTGTAGTTAATTTCCAAATAGAAAATACGTTTTTGAGGAGGACACTCCCCCACAACCCTTAGGGCAAGAGTTTTAAGCTATGCCTGGGGGAAAATAAGAACGATGTTGGCACAATGTATTATATATTATTTTTTTTTTCCTTTAGAGCAGGGCACTTCGAATCGAAGAAGTTGTCGTAGAAACTTCGAAAAGGGCTCATTTAATTGGAAATTGGAGTGGCTTGTGCCCTTTTTGATAGTCAAAAGTGATTGGAAGGCGACTAATACCCCTTACAAGCCCACCATTTCCCGAAAAACATCCAATCAAAATTTTGAGATAGCCATTTTGTTCAGCGTAGTTGATTTCCAGATAGAAATTATGTTTTTGAGGAGAACACTCCCCCACAGCCCTCAAGGCAAGGGTTGTAAGTTATGCCCTCGGGGCATATAAGGTTTTTAAAAAAGCATTGTCGTAGAAACTTCAAAAAAGGCTCATTTGATTGAAAATTCAAAGGGCTAGTGCCTATTTAATAGTCGAAAATGATTGGATGGCAACTAGCCCCCCCCCCTCACGCCCACCTTTTTCCCAAACACATCCAATCAAAATTATGAGATAGCCATTTTATTCAACGTAGTTTTAAGTTCTGGAAATTAGGTATTTGAGGATGACGACCCCCCTCCCCCACAGCCCTCAGGGCAAGAGTTGTAAGTTATTTCCTGGGGGCATATAAGGTCTTTATAAAACGCGTTTTCGTAGAAACTACAAACAGGGCTCATTCTATTGGAAATTGAAATGGCTAGTGCCCTTTTTAATAGTCGAAAGTGATTGGAAGGCAACTAACACCCCTTACCCGCCCACCATTTCCCTAAACACATCCAATAAAATTTTGAAATAGCCAGTAGGTTCCACGCAGTTCAAAGTTCAGGAAATTATACCTTTGAGCAGGACACTCCCCCCCCCCACAGTCTTCAGGACAAGGGTTGTAAGTTATGCCCTGGGGGCATATAAGGTTTTTATTGAAAGCATTGTCGTAGAAACTTCAATTGGAAATTGAAAGGGCTAGTGCCATTTTCAATAGTTGAAAGTGATTGGAGAAAGACTAACGCCTCTCTCACGCCCACCATTTTCAAAAAACACATCCAATCAAAATTTTGAGATATCCAGTTTGTTCAAAGTAGTTAAAAGTTCTGGAAATTAGGTCTTTTAGGATGATAACCCCCTCAGGGCCCTCAGTTCAAGGTTTGTAAGTTATTCCCTAGGGGCATATAAGGTTTATATAGAAAGTTGTTGTAGAAATTTTAAAAAGGGCTCATTTGATTGGAAACTGAAATTGCTTTTTTTAATAGTCGAAAGTGAGTGGAGAATAATTAACCCCCCTCGCACGCCCACCATTTCCCCAAAAACATTCAATCAAAGTTTAGAGATAGCCATTTTCTGGAAATTATGTATTTAAGGATGGCAATCCCCCAGAGTCCCAAGGGCAAAGTTTGTAAGTTATGCCCTGGGGGCATATAAGGTTTTTTTAGATAGAGTTGTCGTAAAAACTTCAAAAAGGGCTCATTCGATTGGAAACCGAAAGGCCTAGTGCCCTTTTAAATAGTATAAAGTTTTTGGAAGGCTTGACATTTTCAAACAGTTCGTGGTAACGAACTGTAAGTAAGGAGCGACCCGGCTCAATGGTAACCGAAACTCTAGAAAACGAGTTTTTGATACCAATAGATATATCAAAAGAATCAGATTTCAATGCTGATTTCAAATATATAACTTTCATAAAGTTTAGTGCTACTCATCAAAAGTTACACGCCTGAGAAAATTTGGCTGATTTTCAAAAAAAGGGGGAAAGACCCCCTAAAAGTTATAGAACCTTAATGAAAATCACACCATCAGATTCAACGTATCAGAGAACCCTACCGTAGTGGTTTCAAGCTCCTATGTACAAAAATGTGGAATTTTACATTTTTTGCCAGAAGAAGGACCACGGGTTCATGTTTATTTGTTTGTTTTTATGTTTTGTTTTTTTTTCCAAGGGGTTATCGTATCGACCCAGTGGTCCTAGAATATCGTGGGAAGGCTCATGGGAACGGAAATTAAAAGTTCTAGTCCCCGTAATAAGTGACCAAAAAATGGAGTGCAACTAGGCCCCCTCCCACGCTTATTGTTTTCCCAAAGTCACTTGATCAAAATTTTGAGATAGCCATTTTATTTAGCATGGTCAAAAATATGATAAATATGTTTTTTATGATGACTTAATCCCCCGAAGTTCCCAGAGGGTGGGATAAATGTTATTAAATTTACCCAATTTTAACATATTGTTTTGGTTATTGGTATGTATACAGATTTTTTCTGGAGGTTTTTTTTGTGGTTGTGGGCGGGACGGGTGGGTCGGTGGTTATGTTGGAGGATCTGTTCATGAAGGAAGTTTTCATGGGGGGAGGGAAATTGCCATGAAGGGGGCGCCGGACTTGCCAGCATTATTTATTGGTTATTGGGAAGTATACAACCATTTTCAAGAAGGATTTTTTCTGGAGGGGGGGGGCTAGACGAGGGGGTTAATCCGGAGAATATGTCCGTGGAGGATGTTTCTTGGGGGTGAGGGACAGTTCTAGGAAGGGGGCGCCGGATTGCCAAGCATTATTTAAAAAAAGATCAGAAATTTAATTAAAAAAAACAAGTTTTTTGAACTGAAATGTAAGAAGGAATATTAGAAATTAAAACGAACAGAAGTTATAACGTATATGAGGAGGTTCGACCCCAAGTCAGTAACACTATCTTTACGCGACAGTTTTTTTTTTTTATTGATTAAAAAATACCTCTATATTATAATTAAAAGGCCTTTGTGTTTAAGGGGTTTATGAATCAAAATTTTTTTTAACTTTTAAAGTAAATAGCTTGGTACTGACTAAGGGGAGAACCCCCTCATATACGTAATAACATATACGTAATAAAAAAAAACAATAAAAAAACAAGCGATACGGCTCAATAGTAATCGAAACTTTAAAAACGGAATTTTTATGTCCATAAATGTATCAAAAGAATGTGTTTATAATGCTGATTCTAAATATATAAATTTTATTAAGTTTAGTATTACTCATCAAAGGCTACGAGCCTGAGAAAATTTACTCGATTTTTTAAAGAGGGGGGAAATATCCCCTGCATTAACTAAAAAACGATCAGAAATTAAATAAAAAAAACAAGTTTTTTAAACTGAAAGTAAGGAGCGACATTAAAACGTAAAATGAACATAAATTATTCCGTATATGAAAGGGACTGTCCCCTCCTCAAAGCCTTGCTCTGTACGCTAAATTTTTTTATTGTTTTAAAAAAAAAGTTGTGAGACAGAGTCAAACTTTTGCGTAAAGAGCGAGGCCTTGAGGAGGGGACAGCCCCTTTCATATACGGAATAATTTCTGTTCGTTTTAAGTTTTAATGTCGCTCCTTACTTTCAGTTTAAAAAACGTGTTTTTTTTTATTTAATTATAATAAAGATCGATGTGGGTATAACGTATTATTTTTGTTGTTGTTGTTGTTTAGACCAGGGCACTTCGTATCGATGAAGTTGTCGTGGGAACTTCAAAAAGGGCTCATTCGATTGAAAATAGAAAGGGCTGATGCCCTTTTTAATAGTCAAAAGTGATTGGAGGGCAACTAATCTTTCTCCCACGCCCACCCTCCTATTTGCCGGTTATGTTTAAAAACTAAATGTTGCCTCAAGATTAAATGAAAATGCACTGTGTTAAATCAAAATAGCGTAAGTTTATCCAAGCTATCAAAGCAAGTAAACAGATTTGTTTGCGAATGGTATCAAGTTTTCCATTTCAGGAATTTCAAGCACATGCCCTCTGACGTCACGGCATCCCTGTTTCTAGGCGACATTCTCGTACTTGGCAAGAGTTCAAAGGTCAGGTGACACAGCCTCACTGGTTTCTGTGACAGCCATGCCAAAATTCCCAGTCCTGGCAAGATTTACAGGATTTCAGTTTTATATTATATGATTACTTGGAATGTTGTCCGTATAATACACAAGTTTTAATAATAACCTCCTAAGCCCTCACCCCTGTTTCTAGCGCATGTTACACCACGCGACACACCTATTTCCCTTAAAGAGCCAGAAAAGTGGAGCTACCGGCCCCTCGCACCTGCAGAGTGCAGTCACCTGTTCTATTAAAGGGAACATGCTTGGCAGGACTCCATGACACACCTCTCTGAACTCCAATGACGTCATACGACTTACCCCTTTTCAAACGGACAGGTTTAATATGCTTGACGCAATTTGCGTAACCCTACCACAGGAGCCCATGGGGGAATCCCCGCTTGTAGCTCACACCTTAAGTAATGATTGTGCAGCAGTGTCACGTTTTTTTTTTCATTAACTTAATGGCGGCACATACTTTATATAATTATTGCGCATCCATCACTGCCAGATAATACCATTTTGACATTTTCGCCGAAAACCCTCAAGACATTTTCTTTTTCGGCGTTTCTTTTTTCACCAAAAACACCCAAAGCTTTTTCCCCTAGCTTAATGGGGGCACACACTTTATGTAAGTTCACGTAATGATTGCGCAGCCCTCACTGCCAGATAAAATCATTTTGACATTTTTCGTCCAAAAGCCTTTCATTTTTGGCGTTTCGTTTTTTCGCTGGAAACACCATTCATTTTTTTTCTATAGTTCTTGACCCGGCCAGAACTCAAAAGGTCATTCCCTTCCAATGGTAGAGCGGTCCAAGCAACTCGTCCATGAAACCTTTGCCAATATTTTGTATCTTAAACCATATTCTAAAAATAAACTATTGCGCAACACCTGAGATTCCCCATTTTTTGAAGTCGTTAGAATGGCATGTTTACTGTCAAATTTGATACACTCTGTGGGGTATTTGCTTTCAAGATGTTAATAAATGGAAATGCGTGTCTTACTCGTCCCAAACAATAAATCTTAAAAACCCACACAATGAAAATAAAAACAGATTGACAAGAAACAAAACATAAAAAGACAGCTAAAAAACATGACAAAATAAAAGCTGAAAAAGCCGCATCAGTAATATACGCAAAAAAAGAACCATCTCTTATAGAAAATCGGGGCTTCTAGTCTGAAAACCCGCAGGGTAGGGGAGGGGGGTAATGTTAGATCGAGTTTAAGACATATTAAGAGCTTTTAAGGAAATACCCCTTTTTCATTAAGATAAATTTATGAATATTAACAAATATCCTAACAATAGTTTCCACCTCCTGACTTATCTTTAAGCTCTAGATTATACTAGTCAATGAAAAGCAATACCACATTGGTAAATTATGGATGATATTAAACACCCCCATAACATCGCTACATCTCCCCCAAGAAATCTTTCACACATTTCTTGAAAAAATTATGGTTCTGGATCCCATGATTCAACCCAAGCCAATCATAACACCCCACAAAATACTCCACATTGCCAGGGCATTTCACCCATGTGACACCGCCCCCTTCTCCATCCCCTGGGTGACCTGATATTAGTGAGATTTCCCATTTTTTGGCAGTCGTCAGAATGGCGTGTTTACTGCCAAATTTGATACACTCCGGGGGCATTTGCTTTCAAGATGTTAATAAAGGGGAAATGCACATCTTACTCGTGCTAAAGACTATATCTTAAAAAACACAGACAATGTAAATGAAATCAAAATAACAAGCAATAAAACATAGAAAAAAAAACACAACAAAAAATATAATAGATGAAAATGTCATATTATTATATACGCAAAAAAAGAACCACCTATTATAGGAAACTGGGGGCTTCTAGCCTGCAAACCTGGGGGGTAGCGGAGAGGGAGCGACATTACATACAATTTAAACCATATTAAGAGCTTTTAAGAAAATACCCCTTTTTCATTAAGATAAATTTATGGATATTTTACATTATCTTAACAATAGCTTCCAGCTTGCACCTAGTAGCCTTCATTTTCAGAAGATGCAGTGATAATAGATGTAGTTTTTAGGCGTTATTGCATCTTTAAAAAGATAAAGAATAAAATGCCTAATTTAAGGAAAGACAAAGGGAGAGGACTCCTGGGGAGGGGAACTACTTTCTGCGTTACCAGGTCAACAAAAAACTTTACTGAAAAAAAAATACAAATGAATGTGCATTGTCAGTTTAGTATACATATACTTATTATTTAGTAATCAAAATGTTAATACTATTTGATTCATTAAAGTTATAAAAGTAAAAACATTCGTATTGTTTTTCAGTGAAGTGCAAATTTTTTTCTGGCCTTGGAAGGCATAGGGGCTTTGAGCCCAACTTATGTTAATTTCTGCTCGTTTTGAGTTTGACTCGTTTATTTATTGTAATTTCTGTTCGTTTTAGGTTTCATTTATTTATCGATGCTGATTTGTGGTAGTTTCATGCCTGGTAGATTATTTGATTTTATTTTTGCTCATTTTTGTTGAATGAAGTTCTTTACTTTTCTTTGAAAAACTTATTATGTGGAAAAAAGTTTTTTTAATTAATCTCCCAAAAAACCAGAACTTCAAAGTGTTCTTTGACAGTTTTACAGAAGTTTTCAGTAGAATGGGGGGTACCAGCCCCATTGCCCACCCCTGCTGCCACCTATAACTTTTTTGCACCCCAAATAAGGGCATAGCCTCCCTAGGGAGAATGATTGCGTAATCTGTCAATGGCCTCTTTTTCCAAGGTCAATTTATTTGTTGTTTCTATGTGTAATAACTCCGGGACGAAGGTTGCACATGCGCATTGAATTCTAACGGGACCAATGTTATTGATCTAGGACTCGAGGGGGAAGTGAATTTCCGAGAACTTGATTGCGTAATCAAAGTGTGTCAACAACAACAACATCGACCTTGACATTCGTTGAGAGCGTGCACTTACAACAACAACAACATCGACCTAGGAACACCTGTGCTGTCGACCTCAATTCACCTATCGTGAATCAATAATTCCCCTTAGAAACAACAAATTAATTTCCCCTTTCTTGACAGATCAATCAACCAATGACATCATCTGTCAGACTTTTAAAATTTTCGCATAGAAACGATTCTCCAGGAATAGATCCAAGTCAATAATGTCTTTGCCTCGGAAACAACTCTTTTGGTCGAACTCCAAAGAATATTAATAGCCATAGGCCATGGAAACAATTCACCAAGAAACATCTTAGCGATGAATTGTTTTAGCGCGGGAATCAGGTTTCTTATTAATTTGAAATGCATTAGCGCAGAGATGCCAAAAACAAAAGGAACACGCTGAAATTACGTTTAGGGATTATTTGGGCGAAACGGTTTTAGACAGGTTATGGAACTATTTCGGCGAAACAGTTAGAGACATTTTAAAAGAAGATTTTAGGAAAGGTTTTAGAAGAGAATTTGAGGGTGGTCGTTATAATACACAAGCTTCATTTGAACAGTGTTGTGAGGTCCTCTAACCCAACCCCAAAGGGCTCCGATCCTCCTACCCCAACCCCGAAGGAAGCCCCCGGTCCTCAAAGGCTCCCCAAGCTCCCAAAGGGCCACCGGCGCCCCCAAAGGCCCACCCAGACCCCCAAAGGCCATCCCCAGGCCCCACAAAGGCCCCTCAAGCTTCCAAAGGACCAACGGGGTCCCAAAGGCCATCCACCGGTCCCCAAATGTCCCCCAGGCCCCCAACTGCCCCCCCGACCCCCAAAGGCCCTCCCTGTGGCCCCAAGGCCCTCCCCCGGCCCCCAAAGGTCCCCCGGCCCTGAGACATGCTACCAGGATGCGTCGTGGGCCAGGACAGTACCGCAGAATGTGCCGCAGGGATGCACCGCAAGGGTGTACCATGGTTCTAGAAAGTGTCACAGGGAAAGCGCCACAGAGAGGCACTACAGGGCAGTACCGCAGGATGCACTACAGGGCTGCGCCGCAAAAAAAAAAGTAAACTAAAAAGTAAAAATTTCGAAATGTTATCCCCCAAACGCCCTCCTCAGACCCCCAAAGGCCCTCCCCCGGATCCCAAAGGTCCCCCCGAGCTCCCAAAGGTCCACCGGCCCCCAAGGGTCCCCCGGGCCCCCAAAGGCTCTCCCGGAGCACCCGTCTTTCGGTGATGTGTGTTGTCTGAAACCTAGGATTTGGGATGTGTAGTTTGCTGCTTCAGGCTTTTCTGAGCTAAGGTTTCCTAGTATTTTCTAGGTGAATGTTGTCTGAAACCAATAGTTTGGAATGAGTAGTTTGCTATTTCAGGCTTTTATGAGCTAGGCTTCTTAGCCTTTCGTTGGTGTGTGTTGACTGAAACTTATGATTTGGGATATGTAGTTTGCTATTTTTGACTTTTCTGAGTTGGATTTCTTAGTCTTTCATAGGTGTGTCTTGTCTGAAAACTATTCTTTGGGATTATTAGTTAGCTATTTTATAATTTTAAGATCTGGCTTTATGATCATTACATAGTTAATCGGTTTCTGAAAATTATGCTTTGGTATGTTTAGTTTGCTACTTCAGGCTTTTCTGAGCTAAGGTTTTCTAGTATTTCGTAGGTGAATGTTGTCTGAAACCAATAGTTTGGGATGAGTAGTTTGCTATTTTTGACTTTTCTGAGCTAGGTTTCTTAGACTTTCGTTGGTGTGTGTTGTCTGAAACCTATGATTTGGGATTTTTAGTTTTATATTTTTGAATTTTATTAGCAGGATTTCTTAGTATGTCATAGGTGTGAGTTTTCTGAAACCTATGATTTGGGATGGGTGGATTGCTACTTTTGACTTTTCTGAGCTGGATTTCTTAGCCTTTCATAGGTGTTTGTTGTCTGAAACCTATAGTTTGGGATGACTAGTTTGCTATTTTTGACTTTTCTGAGCTAGGTTTCTTAGCCGTTCATAGGTGAGTGTTGTCTGAAACCTATGATTTGGGATATGTAATTTGCTATTTCCGACTTTTCATAACCGGATTTCTTAGTCTTTCGTTGGTGTGTGGTGTCTGAAACCTATGATTTGGGATGTGTGGGCTGCTATTTTTTTGACTTTTCTGAGCTGGATTTCTTAGCCATTCGTAGGCGTGTGTTGACTGAAACCTATGATTTGGGATGGTTAATTTGCTATTTTTGACTTTTCTGAGCTAGATTTCTTAGCCTATCATATGTGTGTCCTTTCAGAAAATTATGATTTGGGAGGTGTAGTTTGCTTTTTGGACTTTTCATAGCTAGGATTCTTAGTCACTCATAGGTGTTTGTTGTCTGAAACTTCGAGTTTGGGATGAGTAGTTGGCTATTTCAGACTTTTCTGAGCTAAGGTTTTTTAGTATTTCGTAGGTGAATGCTGTCTGAAACTTATGATTTGGGATATGTAAATTACTATTTCGGGCTTTTCTGAGTTGGATTTCTTAGTCTTTCATAGGTGTGTAGTGTCTGAAACCTATGATTTGGGATGTGTAGATTGCTATTTTTGACTTTTCTGAGCTAGGTTTCTTAGCCTTTCATGGGTATGTGTTGTCAGAACATTATGATTTGGGATGTGTAGTTTGCTATTTCAGGCTTTTCTGAGCTAAAGTTTGTTGTCTGAAACCTATAGTTTGGGATGACTAGTTTGCTATTTTTGACTTTTCTGAGCTAGGTTTCTTAGTCTTTCGTTGGTGTGTGTTGACTGAAACCTATGATTTGGGATATGTAGTTTGCTATTTTTGACTTTTCTGAGCTGGATTTCTAAGTCTTTCAGAGGTGTGTGTGGTCTGACACCTAGGATTAGGGGGTGGTGGAGTGCTAGGGTGGACTTTTCTGAGCAGATTTTCATAGCCTTTCATAGGTGATTGTTGTCTGAAACCTATAGTTTGGGATGACTAGTTTGCTCTTTTTGACTTTTCTGAGCTAGGTTTCTTAGCCGTTCATAGGTGAGTGTTGTCTGAAACCTATGATTTGGGATATGTAATTTGCTATTTCTGACTTTTCATAACCGGATTTCTTAGTCTTTCGTAGGTGTGTGATGTCTGAAACCTATGATTTGGGGGTGTGTGGGTTGCTATTTTTTTACTTTTCTGAGCATGATTTAATATAAATTAGTAGGTGTGTGTTGACTGAAAAATATGATTTGTGATGGTTAATTTGCTATTTTTGAATTTTCTGAGATAGATTTCTTAGACTTTCATAGGTGTGTCCTTTCAGAAAATTATGATTTGGGAGGTCTAGTTTGCTTTTTGGACTTTTCAGAGCGAGGATTCTTATTCACTCATAGGTGTTTGTTGTCTGAAACTTCGAGTTTGGGATGAGTAGTTGGCTATTTCAGACTTTTTTGAGCTAAGGTTTCTTAGTATTTTGTAGGTGAATGCTGTCTGAAACTTATGATTTGGGATATAGTATTTCGTAGGTGGATGCTGTCTGAAACTTATGAAATGGGATATATAAAGTACTATTTCGGGCCGTTCTGAGTGGGATTTCTTAGTATTTCATAGGTGTGTGTTGTCTGAAACCTATGATTTGGGATGTGTAGTTTGCTATTTTCGACTTTTCTGAGCTAGGTTTCTTAGCCTTTCATAGGTGTGTGTTGTCAGAAAATTATGATTTGGGATGTGTAGTTTGCTATTTCAGGCTTTTCTGAGCTAAGGTTTTCTAGTATTTCGTAGGTGAATGTCGTCTGAAACCAATAGTTTGGGATGAGTAGTTTGCTATTTTTGACTTTTCTGAGCTAGGTTTCTTAGTCTTTCGTTGGTGTGTGTGTGTTGACTGAAACCTATGATTTGGGATATGTAGTTTGCTATTTTGACTTTTCTGATCTGGATTTATTAGCCTTTCATAGGTGTGTGTTGTCTGAAACCTATGATTGGGATGAGTGGTTTGCTATTTTTTTTTTTCTGAGCTAGATTTCTTAGCCTTTCATAGGTGTGTGTCGTCTGAAACTTATGATTTGGGATGTGTAGTTTGCTATTTGAACTTTTCAGAGCTATGATTCTTAGTCCGTCATAGGCGTTTGTTGTCTGAAACTTCTAGTTTGGGATGAGTAGTTTCGCTATTTCAGGCTTTTCTGAGCTAAGGTTTCTTAGTCTTTCATAGGTGAATGATGTCTGAAACCTATGATTTGGGATATGTAAATTACTATTTCGGGCTTTTCTGAGTGGGATTTCTTAGTCTTTCATGGGTGTGTGTTGTCTCAAACCTATGATTTGGGATGGGTGGATTGCTACTTTTGACTTTTCTGAGCTGAATTTCTTAGCCTTTCATAGGTGTTTGTTGTCTGAAACCTATAGTTTGGGATGACTAGTTTGCTATTTTTGACTTTTCTGAGCTAGGTTTCTTAGCCGTTCATAGGTGAGTGTTGTCTGAAACCTATGATTTGGGATATGTAAATTACTATTTCGGGCTTTTCTAAGCTAGATTTCTTAGTCTTTCTTTGGTGTGTGTTGTCAGAAACCTATTTTTTGAGTTGTTTGTATTGCTACTTTTGTATTTTCTGAGCTGTATTTCTTAGCTTTTCATAGGTGTTTGTTGTCTGAAACCTATATTTTGGGATGACTAGTTTGCTATTTTTGACTTTTCTGAGCTATCTTTCTTAGCCTTTCATAGGTGTGTCCTTTCAGAAAATTATGATTTGAGATATGTAAATTACTATTTCGGGCTTTTCTGAGTTGGATTTCTTAGTCTTTCATAGCTATGTGTTGTCTGAAACCTATGATTTGGGATGTGTGGGTTGCTATTTTTTTACTTTTCCGAGCTGGATTTCTTAGCCGTTCATAGGTGAGTGCTGTCTGAAACTTATGATTTGGGATGGTTAATTTGATATTTCCGGCTTGTATTAGCTAGGTTTCATAGCCTTTCATAGGTGTATGTTGTCAGAAAATTACGATTTGGGATGTGTAGTTTGCTATTTGAACTTTTCAAAGCTAGGATTCTTAGTCCATCATAGGTGTTTGTTGTCTGAAACCAATAGTTTGGGATGACTAGTTTGCTATTTCAGACTTTTCTGAGCTAGATTTCTTAGCCGCTCATAGGAGTGTGTTGTCTGAAACTTATGATTTGGGATATGTAAATTATGTTTTCGGGCTTTTCTGAGTTTGACACTTCTAAATTTTTCCACACACGAAAACTTACACAAACACACGTAAAGAGTCACACAAACAAAAGCTTACACACCCAAAAACTTACACACACACACACACAAAAACTTAAAAACGCAAGCAAAAACATATACCAACATGCAAAAACTTAAAGGCAACAACAACAATAAATGTACAAAAAAACTTACACACACAATAAAACTAAAACACACGCACAAAAACTTACACACACACACAAAAACTAAAACACACACACTAAAACTTAAGAACACATACACACACACAAAAACAGAAACATACAAAAAAATGAAACATGCACAAGAAAACTTACATGCACATAAAAACTTACATGCACACAAAAACTTAAACACACTCACAAAATATTACACTCACACAAAAAAACTTACACACACACACGAAAACTTACACACACACAAAAACTTACACACACACACACGCAAAAACTTACACACACACACATGAAAACTTACACACACACACGAAAACTTACACACACACGCCAAAACTTACACACACACAAAAAATTACACACACACACACACACACAAAAAATTAAAAAAGAAAGCGAAAACTTAAAAGAACAAAAAAACATACAAGCAAAAAAAAAAAGAAATACAAACACACACACACAAACACACACACACACAAAACTAACACACACACACACACACACGAAAACTAACACACACACTCCAAAACTTACACACACACACACACACACACACACACAAACTTACACA
>NC_142801.1:58353272-58399848 GCF_049724085.1 Artemia sp. Qi Xiang Cuo
AAACCTTAGCTCAGAAAAGTCTGAAATAGCCAACTACTCATCCCAAACTCAAAGCTTCAGACAACAAACACCTATGAGTGACTAAGAATCCTAGCTCTTAAAAGTCCAAAAAGCAAACTATACCTCCCAAATCATAATTTTCTGAAATGACACACCTATGAAAGTCTAAGAAATCTAGCTCATAAAAGTAAAAAATATCAAATTAAACATCCCAAATCATAGGTTTCAGTCAACACAAACCTACGAATGGCTATGAAATCCTGCTCAGAAAGGTCAAAAAAAAGCAACCCACACATCCCCAAATAATAGGTTTCAGACATCACACACCTACGAAATACTAAGAAATCCGGTTATGAAAAGTCAGAAATAGCAAATTACATATCCCAAATCATATGTTTCAGACAACACTCACATATTAACTTATAATAACCATATCTCAGAAAATTAATAAATATCTATCTAGACATCCCAAACTTTAGCTTTCAGTCAAGACACACCTATGAATGGCTAAGAAATCCAGCTCAGAAAAGTAAAAAGTTGCAATCCACCCAACCAAAATCATAGGTTTCATACAACACACACCTATGAAAGACTAAGAAATCCAGCTCAGAAAAGTCAAAAATAGCAAACTACATATCCCAAATCATCGGTTTCAGTCAACACACACCAACGAAAGACTAAGAAACCTAGCTCAGAAAAGTCAAAAATAGCAAACTACTCATTCCCAAACTATTGGTTTCAGACAACATTCACTTACGAAATACTAGAAAACCTTAGCTCAGAAAAGCCTGAAATAGCAAACTACACATCCCAAATCATAATGTTCTGACAACACATACCTATGAAAGGCTAAGAAACCTAGCTCAGAAAAGTCGAAAATAGCAAACTAAACATTTCCAAATCATAGGTTTCAGACACTACACACCTATGAAAGACTAAGAAATCCAACTAAGAAAAGCCCGAAATAGTAATTTACATATCCCAAATCATAAGTTTCAGACAGCATTCACCTACGAAATACTAAGAAACCTTAGCTCAGAAAAGTCTGAAATAGCCAACTACTCATCCCAAACTCGAAGTTTCAGACAGAAAACACCTATGAGTGACTAAGAATCCTAGCTCTGAAAAGTCCAAAAAGCAAACTACACCTCCCAAATCATAATTTTCTGAAAGGACACACATATGATAGGCTAAGAAATCTAGCTCAGAAAAGTCAAAAATAGCAAATTAACCATCCCAAATCATAGGTTTCAGTCAACACACACCTACGAATGGCTAAGAAATCCAGCTCAGAAAAGTCAAAAAAATAGCAACCCACACATCCCAAATCATAGGTTTCAGACACCACACACCTACGAAAGACTAAGAAATCCGGTTATGAAAAGTCGGAAATAGCAAATTACATATCCCAAATCATAGGTTTCAGACAACACTCACCTATGAACGGCTAAGAAACCTAGCTCAGAAAAGTCAAAAATAGCAAACTAGTCATCCCAAACTATAGGTTTCAGACAACAAACACCTATGAAAGGCAAAGAAATCCAGCTCAGAAAAGTCAAAAGTAGCAATCCACCCATCCCAAATCATAGGCTTCATACAACACACACCTATGAAAGACTAAGAAATCCAGCTCAGAAATGTCAAAAATAGCAAACTACATATTCCCAAATCATCGATTTCAGTCAACACACACCAACGAAAGACTAAGAAACCTAGCTCAGAAAAGTCAAAAATAGCAAACTACTCATCCCAAACTATTGGTTTCAGACAACATTCACCTACGAAATACTATAAACAATTAGATAAGAAAAGACTGAAATAGCAAACTAAACATACAAAATAATAATAAACATTCAAAGAAAAAAAATGATATGATCATAAAACAAGATCAGACACTACGAAAATAGCAAACAACACAGACCAAAACATAGGTTTCAGACACCACACACCTATGAAAGACTAAAAAATCCAACTCAGAAAAGTCAAAATAGCAAACTACATATCCCAAATCATAAGTTTCAGTCAACACACACCAACGAAAGGCTAAGAAACCTAGCTCATAAAAGCCTGAAATAGCAAACTACTCATCCCAAACTATTGGTTTCAGACAACATTCACCTAGAAAATACTAGGAAACCTTAGCTCAGAAAAGCCTGAAGTAGCAAACTACACATCCCAACTCCTCGGTTTCAGACAACACACCTCACCGACAGACGGGTGCTCGGGGAGAGCCTTTGGGGACCCGGGGGACCCTTGGGGGGCCGGTTGCCCTTTGGGTGCTCGGGGGGACCTTTGGGGACCGGGGGAGGGCCTTTGGGGGTCTGAGGATTGCGTTTGGGGGATAACATTTCGAAATTTTTACTTTTTAGTTTGCTTTTTTTTTGCGGCGCATCCCTGCGGCGCATCCTGCGGCGCATCCTGCGGCGCTTTCCTGCGGTGCCTCCCTGCGGCGCATCCCCTGCGGCGCTTTCCAGACCCACGGCGCATCCCTGCGGTGTATCCCCATGCGGCGCAGTCCTGGCCCACGGCGCATCCCGGCGGCGCTTCTCTGGTCCGGGGGACCTTTGGGGGCCGGGGGAGGGCCTTTGGGGCACAGGGAGGGCCTTTGGGGCACAGGGAGGGCCTTTGGGGGTCCGGGGGCAGTTGGGGGCCTGGGGGACATTTGGGGACCGGTGGAGGGCCTTTGGGACCCCGTTGGTCCTTTGGGAGCTCGATGGGCCTTTGGGGGGCCCGGGGATGGCCTTTGGGGGTCTGGGTGGGCCTTGGGGGGCGCCGGGGGCCCTTGGGGAGCTTGGGGGGCCTTTGAGGACCGGGGGCGTCCTTCGGGGTTGGGGTAGGAGGATTGGAACCCTTTGGGGTTGGGTTAGAGGACCTCACAACACTGTTCAAATGAAACTTGTGTATTATAACGACCACAGAGTTTCACCCTCAAATCCTCTTCCAAAACCTTTCCTAAAATCTTCTTTTAAAATGTCTCTAACTGTTTCGCCGAAATAGTTCCATAACCTGTCTAAAACAGTTTCGCCCAAATAATTCCTAAACGTAATTCCGCGTGTTCCTTTTGTTTTTGGCATCTCTGCGCTAATGCATTTCAAATTAATAAGAAACCTGATTCCCGCGCTAAAACAATTCATCGCTAAGATGTTTCTTGGAGAATTGTTTCCATGGCCTTTGGCTATTAATATCCTTTGGAGTTCGACCAAAAGAGTTGTTTCCGAGGCAAAGACATTATTGACTTGGATCTATTCCTGGAGAATCGTTTCTAGGCGAAAATTTTAAAAGTCTGACAGATGATGTCATTGGTTGATTGATCTGTCAAGAAAGGGGAAATTAATTTGTTGTTTCTAAGGGGAATTATTGAGTCACGATAGGTGAATTGAGGTCGACAGCACAGGTGGTCCAAGGTCGATGTTGTTGTTGTTGTAAGTGCACGCTCTCAGCGAATGTCAAGGTCGATGTTGTTGTTGTTGACACACTTTGATTACGCAATCAAGTTCTCGGAAATTCACTTCCCCCCCGAGTCCTAGATCAATAACATTGGTCCCGTTAGAATTCAATGCGCATGTGCAACCTTCGTTCCGGAGTTATTACCCATAGAAACATCAAATAAATCGACCTTGGAAAAAGAGGTCATTGACCGATTACGCAATCATTCTCCCTAGGGAGGCTATGCCCTTATTTGGGGTGCAAAAAAGTTATAGGTGGCAGCAGGGGTAGGCAATGGGGCTGGTACCCCCCATTCTACTGTTTTCATCTAGCAGAAAAGCTGCGTGAAATGGGATTCCAGTCACTAGACACAGTCCAAATAGACAGAATGCGGAAAGTGATATTTCCGCCCTTGGAAGCTGACGACAAGCTGAAAAGATCCGGAACAGGATCGTTTGATTGGCGGTTTAAGCAACATTCTGGAATAGTCGTGACGAAATGATACAATAATAAGGCGGTCCATTTCATTTCTTCATATGTTGGGCCTGACCCACTTGATCAATGCAAACAGTAGTGACCCCATAAAAGGTTCAAATTCATGCGCCCCAGTTTCAAAGTCATGCCCTCCCTTTTCCCATAGGATTTCAAAGTCATGCCCTCTGACGTCCCACCCTAGCACCTGTTTCTAGCTGGCATGATTTCCATTTTTGGCAAGAGTTCAATGTCTTGGCAAGAGTTCAAATGGTTGGGTTAGGTCAGGTAAATTTCTATGAAACATCTCCTTTTGTTTTTCTATGACAAGCCCTCTGACGTTATGTGACACACCCCCGCGTCAAGCGCATGTCTTGTTACTATGCAAAATCATATCTAGAGACGTACCCAGGTGGTAGAAATTATTGATCGAGAATCAGTTTCTTTCTGGAAATGGGACAGTCAACATGGATGCTCATACATTATTGAACATTGAAAGTTTTGATGAAACGGGACCTAGAGTGCCCAAGGTGTCGGTGGAAATTACAAGGGGTTCTCGGCTAACCCTAGAATGGGACAAGATGTATAATGGATATGTTACAACATTAAGCAAATTCAAGTCGGAAGAACAGTTGAGCTTTGCAGCTAAGGCGAATATAGCCCACATACAGAGACTACGAGACGGATTAAATGCGCTGGTGAAATATATTGCAGAAAACAATTTATAGAAAACAATCTGTATTTTGTGGTGAGAATGTTGATTTGAGGATCAGAAAATCTTACATAATCTAGTAAATTTGGAAAAAGTGACTAACTTTCTGGAACTATATCTTCAAAGAAAGCTTCTCGAGAAATGCTTAACGATATAATGGGAACTGATTCCTCATCTTTGGACTATTGTCATCGTGGTCCCCAAGCTTTATTTATAGATATTTTGAATGAAACAAAATGACATTGTGGTTTTGCTCTTAACCACTACTCAGACAGGCATTTTGTAACGCTCCTAGGATACATTTTTTCTTGTTTGAGAGTCATTTGGTTTTTGGGGGTGAGAGTGTCATCATCAAAACATCTCTTACACATGTCCATTATGCTTATATACTTTGGGCAGCTGGTCATCTTGTGAGAATTGTGATTTTGCTGATGACTATAATGAAAAGTGTAAATTATGCAATCCATGTAAATTGCATAGATGAAATAAGGTGCAAATTAAAGACTTTAATTCTTGTCTAGAAGAGATTTGTGACTCTCATACTAGAGGTTTTATGCTCCAATTGGTACTATGACAAATGCGATGAATGGGAAATTACTTACCCTGGCCTTATTGCAAAGAACCCTAAACATGAATTCAGTTTATTTTTAAGAGAGTGGGTATTTTCGTAGCTAAACATTGTTTTGGGGAAAAGAACCTGGTCTACGCTTCAATTGCTGGAATAGTAAGAGAGTCTGGTTTTTACGACATCGCTGTGAAGATACAAGCTACTTTGATTATAAGCCTACATACTTTTATTTGACTGTTACAGAAAGTGATTCTTCATATGGGAATTTTGGATGTGACATTGCCTCAAATAAGCAAATTGAAACACGTGAATTTTATCATATGACTCAAAATAGTATTATTGACTTTACAAAGAGATTTAATAAAAAATGAAGTTACACTATATTGTAGAAAATGTGACCCTGACTTGGCACGTCAAGATGAATACAGACTAAATCCCGACGAGCTACTATAGTATTCTATTTGGTATATCTAACTACATGTAGAAGTAGAATACTAAAGGACAAAACGTTTCGTATACAAATTGTGTCAATTGACAAACTCATACACATTCCTAACGTTTTTTACTATTAAGGCATTAAAGATAATACGAAAGAGATTAGAACGAGTATTTTCAACAAAAAGGTCATTCAATCAAGAATTGTCACAATAAATTTGGAAAAATTCAATGTAAATATTTCCACAACTTCAAAAATTAAAAGATACTTTTGACACTTTAAAGGACTTTTAAAACCAATCTACCCTGGTGAACCTAAATTTTTACTTTCCACATACAATCAAGCAACTATTAAACCATATGGTTACATTTTATTGGACCTGAATCAAAACACACCCGAAGAGTTGCGAGTAGTCACTGACATTTTCAATAATGAAATAACTGTATATCTACCCGTGATTAGTAAAAAATGTCATTATTCGTACTCAACACATTGAAGAAATTACACGAACAATGGCATTTATTTTCCGTGCTAGCCAATTCAAAATGACGACTTAGAAAAGCAATACTCAAGCATGGTGTTGACAAGGAATTTGTTAATCTCTTGTCGGAACTTCTCTTAAATTTAACGGAAGGTAATGTTCAACTGTCAGATCGTGTTACGCAACAGATAAATCATCGATTACTTGTATGTGCTCTAGCTTGCAAAAGCAAGCAAATTGTAACAGAAAATGACTTATTCAAGCGGGTGGTAATTTCTTTTCAGTGTTACTGCCGGTAATAACAGGACATGTAAGTACTATTCTCTAGAAATGGTCAACCTTGCAAGTGGCCGCCAATGGAACTTGCTCATTCACCAAAAGAGCACTTTGATAATAATATTGATAAATTTATTAAGAATGAAACAATTGCTGATGATGAAAAATTTGTTTTGCTTCAAAATACCCTTCGTCGTGTCAACAGACATAAACCTTATCGTGAAAAGCCACTCAAAGTCAATGTAATGATCAACCTTCTGAAAATAGTGAAAGTTTTGAAACTATGAAAACACCGAAAAAAGAATATTTATTAACAAGTGTTGTAGACTTGCTGCCCCCATCCTATCGTTAAGATGGTTAAAGACTTTTGGCGTATCTCGCTGAGAATGAACAAATTGATGAGAAAAAGAATGAAGTTATAATCCAGGGCAAGCCCTACAATTTAATTGATTTGTTGTCAGATCTGATTGCAAATCGTAAAAGAATCGAATCTTTTGATAGTAATCTATTTAGTTTTTTTAAAGTCGTCAAATTTTCTTAAAAGTCTTATTAGCAATAAGCATATTCTAAAGAAATTAAAAGAACATATCCATTAAAGGGAGAAGATGATGATTTTCAATATTTCTTGGAAAGCACACCTAGTGGCGATTTGAAGCCGGTAACTAGACAAAAGTATTGATTCACCCGGTAGTATGCAAAAGGATAGCTGACGGTTACGATCAAAATGGATCAAGATGTGAAAGGTGTTTATGAAAATATTGGAGAACCAGGAACCTTAAGTTCTCGCACTACACTTGCTCAGGTTTCCGGAATTTAAAAGAATCTAGCAAAAGAGTATTTGTAAAAGGAATCCAGTTATACTCTACATCGAAATCATAGGACTGGGGGTAATCACTGTCGAAAAACTAAAGCTCTTTACCCTCTGCATATATTAAAAGCAGATCTTTTTACTCTATACACGATTCAAAGACGTCATAATAAACCTTACAAGTATATTTTACTTGCAATAGGTGTTTTTAGTTGGTATGCATATGCAGTTCCATTGCAGTCAAATAGAGGTGATGAAGTTGCTAAAGCCCTTGAATCCATCTTTGAACAAGATTCATATAACAAATTCAAATAGACCATGGAAGTGAATTTATTAATCCACATGTATAGAAGGTTATATTGAAATATAATGCAATGCTCTATCATCGTCATAGTCCTATGAAGGCTGCATTGAATGAACATTTAATACGAACTATTCGATTTTTATTTCAAGATATTGTACATTCAAAAATACGGCTGCATTTATTCATGATTTAGAGAAAATCATGTTGATTTATAATCAACGTCCTCATCGGTCATTATTCACTGCTAGCCCTCAGGAGGTTCATCATAGTGAGAATACACATTTCCTTAAAAAACATTCCAATGAAAAGGCGAGGAATAAAAAAATAAAATGTAGGTGACACTGTTCGAATCAATCGTACAAGAAATATTTTTGAAAAGGGAAATTACTTGTGGTCTGCTCAACTTTTTAAAGTGTTAAAAGTCCTAGATACTAAACCTATAACATATCGTCTTCCTAATTTGAAAGATGAGGAGATTCTTGGCGGTTTTTATAATTATGAATTTCAAACAGTTGGAAATAGTGGAATGTATCAAATTGAAACGGTATGAAAGACTCTTAGTCGCCAGGTTAAGTGACAATTGCTTGTTCGCTGGCTAGGATACAACTCTGATTTTGATTCATGAATACCCGCTGAAGATGTTCATAATGTCTGAAGGTCTTATGTGACATTCATTTACAATTTTTCCGATCCTCTTAATGATGATTTGAATAAAACGAGTGATTTTTGTACAAAACTTTACCCTGCCATTAAATTTGAGGGAAGGTGTGAAGTTGCTATTGTAGATTGTATTCTTAAAAATACATTTGATATTCTAAGAAAGGGTCGTACATATGACATAAGAATTAGACTTCATGATTGGCCAACTGTTATGGATCAATATGTGATTGAAAATATGAATTCATTTTAATACCCGTTTGCCACATTATCATATAAGGAGTTTGGGACTATGAACGAATTGTGTCGTGCTATCAACATAAAAATTTCATATCTCAAAAATGGTGCCTTTGAATTCAACGATTCACAGAATGATCGTAAGATGTACAGTAGTTTACCCATTGACAATGAAAAGGTTATTCTCAACGATAATCTAAGAATAGTGCTTGATTTTAAACATAGGATAATCAACGGTAAAAGTGCAGGAAGCACTAGTGTCATGAATCGCGTCATTTTCGCAGAGTATCCGCCCGCCTTTTCCTCGGACAGTTGCATGTGTCTTTATGCTTCCTTTGTTGAGAGATCAAAAGTTGGTAATACCAATTTCCCCCTCCTACTTGTTCTGGAACGAAAAACCTCTAATGACCATATTCATCACTACAATATAAACTACTTTCAATGCATTCCAGTCAACACTTCGTATTTGGAGCTCTGTCAGTTGGCATTAAGACGTGAATTGGATGGTCCTCTAGCAATATCAACAGGTGGGATTATGAGGGTAAATACGATTAGCCCCACTCATTGAGAAGAGTAATTGAGACTAGTTTGTGTGTTCTGACACTGATTGCCGCACTGCTACTCTTGGACCTCGGCAGCTTCAACGTAGAACAGAGCAATACTGGATTCGTTCATGAATGTTCGGGTACGGTTTCGGTACATGGTTTGCTAAGCTTTTTTTGCTCTGCATTACCCTTTGCTAGAAATTATATTGCACTGGTTGAGGCGGGTTTTGTGCCCTCTATATTATATGATTGGGGCTCTGGGAAATATATTAATGAACGTGTTTCGCAAAATCTCAGGTTGAGCGCGTAATCCCTCGGCGAGCGATTGAAACAACGGGGACAAGGTCTAAAAAGGAGGATAAAGACCCCATCCCTCATCAGTCTCAGGTCAGCTCGGAAGCGTAAAGCATCCAAAAAAATAAAAAGTTCCAAATAGGATTTCTTTTCCTAGAAAAAATGGCATATCTACCACATAAAGTTTTTCACCTTTCAGTCACCTCATTTCTGGATCTTTTAAATGCGGAAAATGTAAATGTCAGTGTAAAACCTGGACACTATGAACAATTTTACCCGCAACAACCGCTCTCTGAAAATGTCAAGTTTCAAATGTATTCTAATGAAGACTACTTTATCGATTTGAATTCAACATTTATAGATCTAAATGTCACTGTTAAAGATCGAACAATGAAAAATCAAGTGCCGCCGAGGGGTTATCCTTTGAAAATTGTGTACTACATAATTTGTTTCGACAAATAAGCGTATACATAAATGGAACATTGGTGAGCACGAGCAATAGTCTTTCAAATTATGCAAGTTATATACAATTCATGTTAATGACACCAATGTTCTATAAGCAGTTGAGGGGTATGACTATTGTATATGAATATAAAACAAATACTGATACTACCAATATTCTTAGAGGCAACAACTAAAGATTTACATTTAGTTGGGAAACTAAATCATGAGATACTTAATATACCTCAATGGTTGCCTCCTAATGTACAGATCGATACAAAAATACAACTCGCACCGTCCAATTATATTATGGGAAAAGTACTGGATGCTGCACCCGATGTAACTGTCTCTCTCACGTGGGCAATACGTCATGTACGAAAACAACAAGTTATGAGCTCCGTTGTTTTGGCAATTGAAAAGTTAAGAGCTGCTGGAAATAATATCAAATTATTCGTGCCTCATACAATCACGAATCAACGTCATATTATTATTATTATTATTTATTTTTAACCCACACTATACAGAGGTACAATACGTGGAGTATCACGGGGAAAAACACAAAAAATGCGACACAAGACAATATATAAATCAAAAATTACCAAATTACAGTGTAACAAATAATAATTTAAAAGAAACGAGAGCAAAAAAAAAAAAAAATAACGTGAAAGGAGGGGGAAAAGAGGAAAAAAAACAGAAAAAAACTGACAACTTGCAAAATCTAATAAGCAGGCATTAATATTATCATTATTGGATTTTTACTCACTCTTTACAAATCTAAATTGTAGAATGACCAAACATAGAAAAACAACTAAACAAATAAAAGAAAAATAACTTAGGACTGAAAAAAACTGATAAGGTGATGGTGCGGAGAAAAACGGATGCAAGCAGTATTTGAAAGTTTTCTGTGTAGTGCTTCCAGTTTTTCAGTAATATTAGGAACAAGAAATTTATTAATAATTACCCAGTTTTTGGTCCAAGGTGGAAGAAACAACAAAAATTTACAAAATCTAAAATAATTAATCCGGATTCATTTTAACTCAATTTTCTTCAGAAGGAGGAAAATTCCAGAAGCAAAAAGAATTGAATGGTCACAAAAAGTTGAGTAGAGCTTGGCTAACGCGAGTTTATTATATTTACCTCTATTGGCAACAATCTTAGCATATCCTAATTTAATTTTCATATTAATATCTGAGACTGTGCGCTAGCGCAAGCTCGGAAGACTATTAATAATAGAAATACCGAGCCATCGAAGAGAATCTACTAGAGGGATAGTAAAGCCACTACAGCGAAGGGAAGTACTAGAAATATTATTAAAAGAAAGAAATTTACATTTATCTACATTAAGAGAAAGGCCTATATCTGAAAAAGAAGAAGCAACACGAGAAACCATGTTAGATAAACCAGTCTTAGTACGGCTTATAAGAAGCAGATCATCAGCGTAAGCGAGGTAGGAAACATCAGAAAAACCGGAGAGATAGGTAGCCGAAATCTTTGCCAGAACTCCTGAAATACACAAATTAAAAAGGGTCGGAGATAAAACTCCACCTTGCCTTAAACCTCTTTTCAATTTAATATTAGATGCAGGCAGAGATTTCAGCCGAAGAAAAGAATTAGAGTACCAGTACCGAAGAAGCAAAATAACCGATAGATTGACACCGCAACCACGAAGAGCAGAAAAAAGCTGACTATGACATACACTATCAAAAGCTTTTGATAGATCTAAAGTACAAAGATATATACTCCTTCCCTTAGAAGAATTTTCAAGGAGCAAAGAAGATAATACACAATGTGCGTGTTGAAAACCTACTCCGGGGTTATATTCAAACTGGTTATCTCTCTCAAGCACATTATTAGTCACAAAAGGTATTAATACATGCTCAAGAACTTTACTAAAAGTGCAAGAGACAGTAATAGGTTGGTAAGAAGAGCAAATAAAAGGAGAATTCCCCTTCTTTAAAATTGAAGAGACAGTACCACACAACAAACTCTCCGGTACACTAGAAGTACAAATACACATCTGGAGAAGTAGGTGTATATGGTTAATAAGGGGGGGAGCAATCTAATAAAAGGTGAAATCTAGATATACCATCATTATCAACATTATCTGATTTAAGTTTCTTAATTGCTTCAATTACAGATGAAAGAGAAATAGGAACACAGAGACGCTGAGATAGAGGGGTAATAAAAATAGCAGAAAAAGAATGAGAATACAAAGAATGCACATGGTAATTAACATTAGAACAAATAGACGAGTAATGGTCATGCCAAGCAGATGCAGGAAGACAATCACTATGTGGTACATCACTTCTAATCGACTCAGAATTAATAACTTTTCGCCATTCTCTCTTTGACACTGGAAAATCCATACCACGATAACGCATAGACTTAAGATATTTTTTATATTCCCTGCGGGTCTTACGCTTAAGGTCAGAAACAATACCACAGGGCGGTCTATCACATTCATTCCAAACTTTTAACCAAAACTTAGCTGTATTTTTCAAAGTTTTTAAATTAGGATCTAAAGACCAAATAGGTTTTTGCGTACCACGTCTAACACGTTGCAGCGGCACTGCAACTGCCTCGGCATCTTTTAAACATTTAATTATTTGATTATAATAGCAATCCAGGTCCTTTTTGCAATTCCCGTGTATAGAGCTCTGAAGCAGATGATAGGGAACTCGTATAGCAGACAGCAGCCTTGTTAGTGTAAACGCATAAAGAGGAACATCAGCTTTCTTCCAATTACTTTTTTCAAACCATTTTGAAGACTGGGGTACTTTTCAGAAACTTGCAGGATTTAAATTCAGCGTAAGAGTAAGTGAGATAGGGAGATGGTCTAAGTCTTGTTCTTCAGCATGTACAAACACTATTGATGTAATAATACTAGGTGAGCAAATAATGTGATCAATATTGCTCTTACTGCCTGAATGGTGAATATAAGAATACGGATGAGTTTCGGGTATAATATCATAAGATGGAAGGCAATCCAACAACAAATCACATCTCACTGATGAGTTATTTATATCCGTATTGAGGTCACCAATGATCATATAATCTAGAGAAATAGAAAGAATTTTTTCCACCAGAAACTTCAACATGTTACATGCTTTAGAAAATCTAGCAATCGATTTAGAGGACCGGTCATCATAAGGCAGATAAAAATTAATGAAAACTATAGTGCCCATACGAACAGCCAAAAAAAAACTCATCCGAGTAAAAAATCACCGGCAAAACCAAATTAGGATTGTGCTTAAAAACACAAGCTCGTCCGCCAGATGGCTAGCCATTTGTGGCTCTGGCAGTATTCAAAAAAATATCATGATGAAGGCTACGACGCAAAACGTTAATACTAGAGTCTGTAAGAAGATGCTCCTGTAAACAAACCAAATCAAAATCATAGTAGAACTCATCAATAACGAAATCCTTATCCTTTGTACCATTAATATTAAACGATATTATTGAAAACTCCAAAGTCATTGCAAAAAGTGGGAGCGCGACATTATTTCCTTAGATATAGGGCAGGACAAGCTATAAGAAGTATGATTTTTACCACAGTTAGCACACTTCGGAGCAGCACTACAAGGACTATCCTTAGTAGAAATATGTGGCCCAGCACATCTGGCACATTTCGGGACATTGCTGGTGCAAGCACTTTGAAAGTGATCGTATGATCGGCATTTGAAGCAGCATTTAGGTATTTCTTTAAATACGTGAATTTGAAAAAATTCATATCCCACTTTAATTCCTTCTTTGAAATAAGCAGACTGAGTGAAGGAGTCTTCAAATTCCAGCTTGACTGACATAGTCTGGCCCAGTCAATTTGCACTTATTATACCTTGCAATCTTTTAATAACTGAAAGGTCAAAATAAACTGGGAAACCTCTGAGAATCCCACAAAAGCGCTTGGATCGTACTTTAACTGTTGCTCCGGTAATAAAGTTCTGAACGGATGTACAAAAATCTTCAGTTGCAGATTTATCAATATTGACATACCATCTGTCATTAACAGGTTTCACGCTACAAACTAATTCATGCCCAGCTATTTGATCGATAACAAATTTGCTTTTAATCGGATAAGACAGATCTGAAGGCACTTTAGAGACAATAATTGTCGTATGAGTGTCAATTGCTGGGGTAGGTTTCGGTAGTTGAGGAAAATTCAACTGATAATTGTCAAGTTTCCCTGACATTTCAACAACCACTTGTTGTAGCTCATTAAACTTAGAGAGTAGAGAAGTATAAGCATTGGTAGGGAGACATGGCACCTCAGTAGGTCGCTTTATCACAAACATAGGTACAAAAGTGTCACTACTGTCAAGAGATCTTAACAGAGAAATAATGTCACTAAAATTACTAGAAAGTGCATTGTTCCCCTTACGTACTGGGCAATGCGATTCAGGTGCACTTATTTGCCACAGTAAACTTTTAGCTTCTTTGACTATATTCACGTCAAAAAACTCCATACCATGTCTTTTTATAATATCCTCCTCAATTCCGCTTAGCAAATTGCTTTGAATAAAATTCAGAACAGGAGAACATACAAGTTCAGGCATTTCGTCGGAGCTTTTCATGGCTATCGCACTGACCACAAATTAAAAAGTCTCAATATTAATTCATGAAAAAATACTGAGTTAATAAATATCGAAATATAGGTGAAACTAAAAACACAGTATAATCCATCTTATAATCCTCTTAAAGTTAATCCTCTTAACTCAGGTCATCAACTAATTTGGAATAAATTATGACCTCACCAAAATAAATCCAGACAGGAATAATATCCAATTCAATTTTGATGTTACATCACTGAACTCTGACACGAAACTGATTGCTACAGGTACGTGTACCAATACCAATTCTTCATTTATCAATGGCGAGATTCCTTCAATATTGGTATTGGCTTTTGTAAAAAGTGCTAGCGCTGTTGGCTCATGGACAGATTCCACGCAAAAATTTGAACTTTTTAGACTTTCATCGCTTGTATATGAAATGAATGGAATCCCGCTCTACAATTTATCCTTTGATAAATCCTGAAGGGCCCTCTACGTATTGACAATGAAATCTCTAGATCGAGATTCTCAATTATTCTAAAATGGTACAAGTGAAGAAATGTTTGCGAAAACTCATGGCATCATTGTATTAGATTTTTCTGGTACTCAAGATATGGGTATTGTCCGGACGGCAAATGTGCGGATAGACTGTAACTTTGCTAAACCGTTGAAGGAAAGTATTGCATTAATCTCGCTAGATCAATTTAAATGTACCGTGAGTAAAATGCGATGTATTTAAAATACCAAAATAAAGTTCCTTCTTTCTAAAGATAATTCCGACTTCCTATAATTAAGTTAAACCTAGTTTCAAAAATGAAAAGTCCTTAATCAGCAAAGAAAAAAACTGCAGTTAGCCTCAGACAAAGAACGGCGCTATCCAAGCTTTGGATTTTGCTAAGACAGTGAGCAATAAAAAAGGTGCTACGTACAATATTTCTAAGGAAGTTTAAACGATAAGAACCGTGTGAACGTCTAATCATCAAAAATAGTTAAGAAAGATTATTGGACGAAGGGTTCGCATCCTTGGGCCACTTGGGCCAATGGTGAGCCAGTTCTTACAGCGCAGGACTAAAGAGCTACGTTTGATAGTGGGGTAAAAGTGCTTTTTGAAAATATTCGTAAATTAGATTCAGGATCATTTAGAGCAGAATTATATTGGCATCCAGGCATTGCGATTCAAGTTATTATGCAGTCATTGTAGAGACTTGGTTATTATTGCCGTCATTTGAAGTGATCCATTGCTGTGCACCTAAACATGTAAGTCTCAATAAAATCTATTGTTTTTAACCTGTGTTTATTTCATTTTATATGTCTGCATCTAGTCTACAGGTAATTAGTTCGCAAATCTCCAAGGACGTTCCCAGGGAATCTGATCCCCAGATCGCTCGAAGTAAAGAGGTCACATTTATATGGCTACACATGTTATTTTCTCTCAATAATTGAGGGTGGCGCGGTTATAAATTTACTTCACTCCCCATTGTTGTGGCGCAGGCTCGATGGCACAATCTTTGGCGCTATAAGTGGCGCTATCGGAGGACCTGTAAGGTGTAAGTTCCCGGCTTTCAAGGTATAATTTTAGACGAAGCGATTAATTTCGTTACCTCTATTAGGACGCCGATAAAAATTTTATTGGTACAAATGACACGGTCGGAAATGGGAACAAAAATCGCGAACTAATTAGGCTATAAAACCTTACAATTCGAAATTAATCATTAGAGAGATGCAGATACCTAAGTAAAGTGATTAGGCCTATAACCACTAAGCTACCACAGGAAACCCTTTAAAATATCTCATAGGAGATAATAGCCTCCCCCAAAATAGGTTAAGTGAAAAAATAAATTTATTTTGAATTGATTCCAAAAAAATGGCGTACGACCTTAACGATTTATTAATAGTGCAGAAGTCAGTCGCGAAAAATATAAAAAATACCAAAATCTATCCCGGAGTACAATGGTCAATCAGATATTGAAGAATGCAATATCCAATTGGCCCAGTTTATACAACTAAAAAAAACAGAGCTAGAACGGTTATTCAACATGCTCCTTTTACGACTAAAAGACCAGGCATTAACCTTTCTAAAACAGATTGAAAATATCATAGGCAATAACGCCAAATTGCCAGTGAATATGGTGGACAAATTGTTAAAAGTATTTAAAGATAGATTTATAGAAACCAGTTCCATAAATAAATTAAAACACGGAATGGTGTGCTTCGACTATTCACAAAATATAAGAGAATATCTTGATAATATACGCATTTCGGTAGAGGCAAAATACGGAAGTGGTTCTGGGCAAGTGTATGAAAAAGTCATACTAAATACCTTTTTGCAAGGGCTACCCCCAAAACTGTATAGAGTGGTAATATCCCAAAATATTCAAACGTTGGATCTCGCAGTTCAGGAGGTGGAGCGATTGATAGAAGTCGACACGATGGTCGCAAATCACAGTAAAGCAAAAATAAATAGCCTAGGCGATTCAAATGCGAAAATAAACTTCAAGGGAGATCAGGCACCCCCATTTTCTTTTCAAGGGATAACTCCCCAGTGCCAAAAAGAAATAAAACGCAAGAACCCACTAGGCAGAAAACAGTACGTTCTCAGCCTGTCAAACAATCCAATTACGAAAATAACCCTACAATAACAAGGTGCTATATTTCTAATCGTGTTGGGCATATCGCGAGAGAGTGCCGTTATGTCCCCAATCGCATACCAAGAATTGCTGCCGGTAATACACAAAATTACGGCAACCATTTGTTCGGAAGAACAAATTTTAGCACCGGTCGTGCACTAGGCTATAGCCAGGGAGGATTGCGCCAATCAGTACCTTACAACACGTACCAAACAAAGTTGTATAACCCTCCCCCCAATAGACAAATTAATTACCGATTTGAAAACCCAAATACTCGCCAAAGCCAATATAATGCGAGAATGCTATATAGAAATCACGAAAATTTGCCGACGGGAAATGAAAATTTTTCAAGCCAACGGCATTGGCAGTCAGCGCCAGCAAGCGGCACTGACACAGGACATCCACGTTACCATAATAATACATGGCAAAGGCAGACATACGTAAATCAACTAGATATGCCTACGGAAACTCATAAGTCTGAATATCTATTACAGGCACCGACAAATGAAATAAATCCTAAGGGAAACGTGTCAGTCCGCTCAGAAATATATATCGGACCAACAGGGTGCACATAATATATAATACGTCCTAAATGCTGATGGTTCCGTGTTGTAGTACTAATATTAACCACTTACCTATATTTAATGATGTTTTTTTATAAAATATTTATTTTAAGGCTTTGTTTGACTCTGGTGCAACGATTAGTATTATAAACTCATGCGTATTTAATATGTTGCCTCTGTATATTAGGCAACAAAGAAATGTTAATAATCCCAATTTAACTAGTGTGACAGGGCATAAATTGGATGCAAAAGGTTCAATTTGCCTAAACGTAAAAAGGGACAATAGGATCTTCCAGACAAATTTTATAATATGCGATAACTTTCCGTACGAAGCAATTATAGGCGCAAATTTTTTAAGGTCCAATAGAGTACTATTAGACGTAGCAAAAGAGAGGCTTGTCTACCCGGCTAAGGTAGGGGAAGAAATTTCTACCTTAAGAAATCGTAACAGAGGATACGAAGACAACGTAAAAGTAAACAAAATTTCTGACGGTATAATATCGCAATCTTTTGAACCTCATGTCTCGCAAGGAGGAAAAGGCATAATTAGAAATTTGTTCAATTATTCTGAAAGACATTGCAGAGATGAAGTAAATTTAAATAATAAAAGTATTGAATCTGCGAAAATAAAAATAGGAGATATGCGACAGTACAGGTCAAACGAAATCAAGAAAATAGCAGAATTATGGAAAAACATAGTGAAACCCAACGTTACGCCGCAAGATGCCGCAATGGCGCAAAATAGCGCCAGTATGAATCTAATAAACAATGAAAATAATAAGCAATATTATGGGTTCGCGATAAGGAAAACAAAAGTCCCTCCCAAAACGGTGTAAAAAATTCAAATATAACAGAGGATTGAGCCAGTGGTTAGCAAATGCAAAATATGATACGCGACCCTATCAAATGATATTCCCGAAGATTTTCTATGCAAAGAATAGATCATATATTAGACAAAGGCGAAAGTTTTATTTGGGTAACTAATAACCATGAAAATGAAACAATTAGAATAAAAAAGGGGACGTTCTTAATTCAAATACAAGTTTTATCGGATACTGATTTAAATAGATGGGAAAATTCTAAAAGAAACCTAGTCAACGGTATTAAAACTTCAAATAACAAATATCCTTTAACTAAATCGTAATTTAAAAAAAAATTTAATATGGATCATATTACGGACTTGGAACTTAAGAAAAAATTATGCGAATTATTATGGAATTCTAAAGATGTGTTTTCTGCATATGAAGATGACATCGGGTTGTTACAATTTTATGAGCAATAAATTTTAATGACTGTTAATCCCGTAGCAAAACAGCCATATCGTGTGCCATATAAGCACAAAGAATGGTTAAAAAATAAAATCCATGAATTAGAAAAAAATGAAATTATACGTCCAAGTATAAGTCCATATAGTGCACCAGTGATCTTAGCACCAAAAAAGAATGGAGATCTTAGACTTGTAGTAGATTATAGAGCCCTCAACAAACAAGTAGTTAGTGATAAATTTCCTTTAGCAAGAATAGATGAAATTCTTGACTCTATTTCAAGCCAAAACAAAATTTTTACTTCTTTGGACCTTACCCAAGGCTACCACCAAGTGAAAATAGCCGAAAAAGATGTCCATAAAACTGCATTTTCAGTATCTAAATGTGGTTCATATGAATATATAAGGGTACCATTCGGGCTTAAAACATATTCAAGCGCGCTCTGTAGACACCTTCTACACCTTTTAAGAGGATTAATGAATTCATTCATTTTGTCGATGATGTCATATGCGTGGGACAAGATGCTGAAAAACACTTAGCAACGTTAGCTAAGTTGTTCGAGAAATTCAGACAGGGCAATTTAAAATGCCAGCCTGAGAAAGTAAATTTATTTCTACCTAAAATTAAATTTTTAGGGTTTGTAGCAACACAAGGAGAGATATCCCCAGACACTGATAAAATAAAATGTGTTGAAAACCACAAGCCCCCCCCAAGAACTATGAAAGAATTAAGGGGAATTTTAGGTCTTACTGGCTACTTTAGAAAATTCGTGCGCAATTACGCCCAAATTGCGAAACCCCTTACGGAATTAACAAAAGGGAACTCCCAAAATGTTACCTGGTCCCAGGAAGCTCAAAATTCCTTAGACCGTCTCAAAAAGGCGCTCACTTCTGAACCAATATTATCACTTCCTGATTTCGAAAACGGACAATTTGTGGTCACAACCGATGCTAGTTCAAAAGGCATTGGGGCTATTCTTTCGCAAATAATTCCCATAGGAAACCCTGATCCTTTACAAGGACCTTCTAATCAAAAAAAATATAGAAAAGTTATATGCTATTCGAGTAGAACCTTATCAAAAGGCGAAAGTAGTTATTCCGCCACAAACTTAGAATTATTATCTATAATCCACCACTTAGAAAAATTTAGACACTATTCAATTGGTAGAAAATTTATACTACGATCAGATCATAAAAGCTTGCAGTACCTGCGCACATTTAAAAACCCAACGGGCATTCTAGCTAGATGGATTATGAAAATCCAAGACCTAGATTACGAATTTGAACATTTAAAAGGTAAACAAAAGGCAGCTTGTCACCTTTTTGAGTAGATTCCCAGAAAATATTCAGTCAGAAGCTGAAGAATATGAAGTTAATGCTATCCATTCTAATAGCAAACATGTACGTAAGAAAAACGAAGTCAAGAACACGGTAAAAGAAAAATAATATTAATCATGGTTCCTTGTCTTTTGAAAGAATAAAAAGAAAGCAAAAAAGGACGATAGATGTTCAGCGCTTATTAATTATTTTGTGAATGACGATGCGTTCCGGATAAATTCAAAGCTCTTGGAAAAGCGATAGACAATTTTACTATGACCTTAATGAAGAAATACTATGTAGAATCGTGACTGCTGAGACAAATAGAAACCAAACCTCAATAATACCCGTATTACCACAAAACTTAATAGCACCTGCATTTGAATATTTTCATTCAGATATAGGTGGACATTTAGGAGTAATGAAAACGTTCCATAAATTAAAACAATATTTTTACGTGCCTTTGGCAATGACAAAACTTAAAGAATTTGTAAATACATGCAAAGAGTGCAACTTAAGATAAATTCCCCCCAGCTTATCCAAATCCTCCAGTGGAAAGGGTCTCTGTAGCAAATTACCCCTTTGATATTATCTAATTTGACTTATACGAAAGGAACGGAGCCTTGCCTGTTTCTAGCAGAGGCCATACTTGTATTCTTTCAGTTATAGACCATTTTTCCGTATTTACTTTTGCAAAAGCATTAAAAAATCAAGGTGCTTATGCGACCAGTAAGGAATTAGCGAAATTATTTTTACAATTTGGCGTTCCAAATAATATTTTGAGTGACAACGGAAGCAATTTTGTTTCAAAGGTAACAAAAGACTTAATGAATTTTCTTAATATAGAGAAAATGGTGACAGCCCCGCACCACCCACAAGCTAATGTTAAAATAGAAAATAGGCATAAAGTATTTTCGAACGTATTAAGTATTTATACAAAAGACAATAAGAACGACTGGGATCAATTCTTACCTTATTTAACTAACGTAATCAACACTGCTTATTCAGAAACAACCAAAGACAATCCATGTTATTTACTTTTTGGTCGTGATTTTAGAATTCCGTATAATGAGATTATTGAATCTCCGCAGTATTATAATAACTCAAAGAATTACAAAAAAGAATTTATAAATAGGATGAGGAAAACTTACAAAACAGTGAAACAAGTACTGAGAAAAGGTAAAATAAACCCAGTACTGAAATACAGACCCAAGGTAAATGGGAGCATAGATTACAAAGTAGGAGACTGCGTCTACCTAAGGAACAAAAAAAAAACGGAAGGCAAAACACTTTCCAGCAAATATTCTGGACCATACAGAATAGTCAAAAAGTACGATAACGATTATACTTTTAAAATGGAGAACCCCGATAGCGGAACAACTTACAAGGCACATGTTAGCCGAATAAAAAGAGCCAAATTTCCGGAAAGATGGGTTCCGCGTCCCTCCTCTACTGATTCATCAGATGCAGAAAATGAGCCCCCTAGATCAAGATTGGCAGAGCTAAAACCCTTAAATTTTAAACAAGATTATTTTGAAGATGACAGTGATGAGGAAAACTTTGAACAATTTTTACCAATGAAAAGTCTATTTATTCCCAAGAAAAAATCCCTAATACTCGGATTTTTCCCTGAAATAAAAACGCCAAAAGATCCAAAAAGTTATTCATCGGAGAGTGCAGGAGAACTAGATTATACGATATCTCCAAAAAACCAATTTTTCCCCGATAGAATTTTGACCCCATGTCCCCCCAAAAGATTTCCAGACGATATGTTTTCCCCTGCAACACCGATAGAAAGGCCCCTGTCTTTACAGGAGGAATTAAACAGAGCTGTAGAAACCCCCGGTATTACCGTAAAGAAAACTCCTCCCAAAGATTCAACTAAAACAAATCTGCGAGAGGCTATGGATTTAATAAATTTTCCCATAAAACGAGTCAAAGTACATTGCCCGAGAATAAAACTCCCAAGGATGACCAGCAAGGTCAATTTCATGATATAACTGTGTCCAAGGTCAAACCTAAACAGTGGACTTCATGGAGGGAAACCTTAGTGCAAAAAATGCCCAATCCCCCTGAAGAAATGGCATTTAAACAGTGGAGGAACCCCGCAAAAACTCTGGATTCCTCTCAAAGCTCTCAAGAATCTTTCAAATCTCCCGAGTTAAAAACTCAAAGCGAGGACTTAAAGAATAAACCTTCTACTTCCAGAGGAGTAGAAATTTACGAAGGAAGGGGAGGAGATACCTCAAAAAGTGCCACCTCTAAAAGTTCTGATCTGGAGTCCTCGGAAACTAGTTCTGGAGAGTCTTACGGCGAATCAGACCGTACAGTAGCTAAACAAGTAGGAAAATCAAGACCGACCTCAGCGACCGAATCCGATAAACAAACGAGATTAAAAGGACAAAAATTGTTTAAAAAACAATACAAAAAGTTCGACCTTATTTCGCTAGAAAAACCGAAAAAGAAAAAACCGCAAGAAACAGAGGAGAAAATAACGACACAGTCAGGCAGAACGGTTAAAACTTGACGCGATCAATCTTCATTACCGCTATTAGGACGGCCATAAAACTTTTATTGCTACATAAAAACTATTAGGAAATTACCACTGAGGGCAGTGTTTTATTAGACTTGGCACCCTAAACACAAAGCAAATAATCGATGTATTTAACACGGACCCCTACATGTCGAAATATAAATCCTCTTGCAAACCTTCAGATTTCCTAGAGCATACTCAACATGTTGACAATACCCATGTTATTGTTAATAGCAGTCCGTCCCATGTAAAGACGGGGTATTGGTTAAGAATCTTTCAAACAAGAAGCAATATAGATTTTTGATCCGCTTGGCCTACCGTATACATTCTACAAACCTCATATTAAATATTTTCTTGAGCAGAGCGGAAAATCTATCATTCAAAATCGGAAGCGAGTACAAGATTTATCAACGATAAGCTGTGGTTTTCATGCCCTACTATATTTTATTTTTCTAAGTCGTGGACATACTTACATGGCATTTATCCAGATTTATGGCGAAAATCTGCGCTTTAACGACTTTCTTTTTGAAAGTACTCTTTGTCACCTAAAAAGTATAAGTTTTGGTGCCCTGAAACTGAAAAACTTTTAAAATGTATGTAAATTTATTTATAACTAAAATTTGTATACAAAACACTGTGTCCTTTAGATTTCTTCTTCTACGTCTAGGTAATCATAACAAACGATAAGTTGTAACAGGTCGTCAGGATTCAACCTATATTCGTCTTGATGTGCAAAGTCAGAGTCAAATTTTTTACAATATAGTTTAACTTCATTTTTATTAAATCTCTTTGTAAAGTCAGTAATACTATTTTGATTCATATGATAAAATTCACGTGTTTCAATTTGCTTATTTGAGGCAATGCCACATACAAAATTCTCATATGAAGAATCACTTTCTGTAACAGCCAAATAAAAGTATGTAGGCTTATAATCAAAGTAGCCTGTATCTTCACAGCGATGTCATAGAAACCAGACTCTCTTATTATTCCAGCAATGGAAGTGTAGACCCGGTTCTTCTTCCCAAAACCATTTAAAGCCGCGAAGAAAACCAGCCTCTTAAAATTAAACTGAACTCACGTTTAGGGTTTTTCGCAATAATGCCAGGGTAAGTATTTTCCCATTGATCGCATTTGTCATAGTGACAATTGGAGCATAAGAATCCTCTATTATGAGAGTCACAAATCTCTTCAAGACAAGAATTACAGTCTTTAATTTGCACTGCACTCACTTCCAAAAACAAAATGACTCTCAAACAAGAAAAAATTTATCCTAGGAGCATTACAAAATGCCCGTCTAAGTAGTGGTTAAGAGCAAAACCACAATGTAATTTTTTTTCAATCAATATATCTATAAATAAAGCTTGGGGACCACGACGAAAATAGTCCAAAGATGGGGAATCGGTTCCCATTATATTGTTTAGCATTTCTCGAGAAGCTTTTTCTGAAGAGATAATTCCAGGCAGTTAGTCACTTTTTCCAAATTTACTAGATGACTTAAGATTTTCTGATTCCCAAATCAACACTCTCACCACTAAATACAGACTGTTTTCTACAAAATTTTGTATTAAGTTTGAGTATATCAATGAAGATGAATAAATAAGAATGAGACAAGAGTTCTGAGAAAGGGGCATTTTAGATCATATGAATCAGAGAGAAAGAAAAAGGGAAAGGGAAAAAGAAGAAAGGAAAAGAAGAAAAACCAGTAAAGGAAGAAAAGGATTTTTTTCCTTGACTCGGAATTTGTTCACTAATTTGTTTTTGCTGCTACGGTGAAGTCAGCTACAGCTTATGAATAGTTAATTGGACTTCTTATATCTCTTTCAAACATTTGGAAAGATCGGAGACAAAATTTTTATTAAATATTTTATAAAGTCAACTATGGTTTAGATAAAGGTCCAAGCGATTAAAATTAACACATATAACTTCCTAGTAGAGTATTATCTTTTACCTATAAAAGTAAAAAGAATTTAAGGGCAATACATATAATGATCGCAGGATAACTTATAATTAGTTCTAAAGGACGTAAGAGTGGTCAGAATGGTGCGAGAGACTAGGCACATGGCGGTAGCTGCGGGCGCAGATTTTTTGACTTGCCCTCTTTCTGAGTAAGAAATCTCTGTTTTTGGTCTTGATTTGCACTCTTTGGAGACTTCAGCAGCTGGTGACCCTGGTACCAGCTATTACAGACAGCAATTTAAGAAAGGTAATCACATAGACTTAGCAAAAGAAAAGGAGTGCGATGTGTTTGATAGCATGTTCTTGAAATCCATTAGCCCTCCTAGAATGTCCGTTAATAAGAATTAATTTAAAAAAACGAAGTTTTTCTGAGGGAAGTAAAGAGCGAAGTTGAAACTTCAAATGAACAAAAATTATTAATTCACAGCCTAATATATATTGATAAAAATAGTGCAAATAATCCAACTGGTAATATTTCCCTATATTTGTAGGATAATAGAAAACAAGCGCTTTATTGAAGACACAAAAGACAAGTATAAAAAACAAGAACATTGATTTAAAAGTCAAAAGTGAGCACGCAGCCAAACAACAAGGATAATCAATAACGCTTTTCATAGTCTCACACGAGCTGTAATATCATTAAATTTCAGTATGCAATTAAAATTATTTTAAAATCTTAGGCATAAAAATAAATATTATCTTCAGAAGTACAAAGTCACTCATAGCAAACAAAGATAATAGATTGATTTATCATGTAATTAAATAAAACATAAACAAGTCTTTTCAATAGAAAATAAGGAGCAATATTAAAACTTAAAACGAACAGAAATCAGTACGTATATGAGGGGGGTCACTCTCTGCTCAATACCTCGCTATTTAAACTAAGGTTTGATTTTTTGTTCCAGTTATTGAAGAATGATTTCTGAATCGCAAAGGCAATTTAATTAGAAAATAAGCTCTTTTAAAAGTTCTAAAATAACTTTAGCGAAAAGATCGAGGTATTGAGGAGATGGTGACCCCCTCATATACGTAATAATTTCTGTTCGTTTCAAATTTTAAGGTTGCTCCTTACTTTCAGGTGAAAAAACTTGTTTTTTAGTTTAATTTCTGATCGTTTTTAAATAATGCTGGGAAATCCGGCTGCCCCTTCATTGAAAATTCCCTTCCCCGCGAAAAAAATCCTCCATGGAAAGATCCTCCCACGTAACCCGTCCCCCTCTACCAGAAAAATACCCCCTGAAAAATGTCTGTATACTTCCGAATAACCAATGCTAGGTGTAAACAATGGGCAAAGTTCATATTTTGCAGCCCTTCCCCCGAGGACTGTGGGGGGTCAAGTCATCCTCAACAACTTATTTATTACATTTTTCAACTATACTGAAAAAATGGCTGTCTCAAAATTTTGATCGAGCGACTTTTGGGGAAAATGAGCGTGGGAGGGGGGCTTACTGTTCTCTAATATTTTTGGTTACTTAAAAAGGTCACTAGAATCTATAATTTCTGATCAAACGAGCCCTCTCCCGATCTTTTACGATCACTGTTTCGATGCGATAACCCCTTGAAAAAAAATAAACACGCCTCCGTGATCTTTCTTCTGGCAAAAAATGCAAAATTTCTCATTTTTGCTCATAGGAGCTGGAAACAAACCTTTAAGGTAGGGTTCTCTGGTATGCTGAATATGATGGTGGCATCTTCATTAAGATCAAGTGATGTTTTGGGATGTTTACCCTTTTTTCAAAAACTGGGCACATTTTCTCAGGCTCGCAACTTTTGGTGAGTAACATTAAATTTGACGAAGCTTACATATTTTGATAACAATCAAAATTCGATGCTTTTGATGTATCTATTGTTATCAAGACTCTGTTTCTTAGTGTTTCGGTTACTATTGAGCCGCATCGCTCCTTACTTACAGTTCGTTATCACGAACTGATTTACGTCTTGGTCTCACCTAGTATTAGTCGAAATAAAGAACAAATAAACCATAATATGAACTCTAGAAATCCGATTATATCATATAAGAGAGAATTTCAAGTTATGAGACAAATTCCCAAGCGAGTCCGCATTCCTAGTTCACTTAGAACTTATCTACAAAATAATTGCAATGTTTCGTTTTTAGATCGAAAACGACAGTCAATCATTGGACTGAGCTCATTGTACAGAAGTGATGCCAAATTAAACGAAAAAAAATTAAGCAACAATCTAAACATGCTTTATTTTTATACTGTTAAAAATATCCTTAAATGTTTTACTTTTACTGTACCATTAATCCTATATTTTTTTGTGTTTTCATTAAAGCACTAGTTTTCTATAATCCTAAAAACACAGGAAAATATCACCAGTTTGCTTATTTACGCGAGTTTCATCGATATATATATATATATTTATATATATATATATATATATATATATATATATATATATATATATATATATATATATACATATATATATATATATATATATATATATATATATATATATATATATATATATATATATATATATATATATATATATATATATATATATATATATATATATATATATATATATATATATATATATATATATATATATATATATATATATATATATATATATATATATATATATATGTTAGGCTGTGAAGGAGTAACTATTTTTTATTTAAAGTTTAAAATTTGTTCTTCACTTCTCTCAGAAAAACTTTGTTTTTTTTAAATTAATCCCTCCCCATTTTTGATTAGAAATCATGTAGAAGACACAAAACCATGATTGAACAAAATAACCCGATACCGATATGCCTGACAACGATACCCACGGTACCAATACACCCGACACTGACTTCGCTCTTTACTTTCCTAAGAAAAACTTTTTTTATAATTAATCTTTGCCTGGATTTAATTAAAACGTTGTTAATTAGAAATCTCATTCACCCACTTGCTTCCAAATTCTGTGCACAGGGTCGTTCATAAATCTTTGAATCATTGTTGGTTGGCAATTGCCTTCAAGTGGCTCACAGAATTGATAGACTATCCAAATTACCCTTATTGTATGACTATCTGCCTTAGTTCTGAACCTGGATAATAGACTATTATCAAGAAGTGAATAAAATCATTTGTATACAACTCTGGAAAAGTTAAGCCAGCTTTCCCTTTCACGAACACTATCTAGTTCTCATATCTTTCGAGCTCAATGGTTGGGTTAGGTCAGGTAAATTTCTATGAAACATCTCCTTTTGTTTTTCTATGACAAGCCCTCTGACGTTATGTGACACACCCCCGCGTCAAGCGCATGTCTTGTTACTATGCAAAATCATATCTAGAGACGTACCCAGGTGGTAGAAATTATTGATCGAGAATCAGTTTCTTTCTGGAAGTGGGACAGTCAACATGGATGCTTGTACATTATTGGACATTGAAAGTTTTGATAAAACGGGACCTAGAGCGCCTAAGGTGGCAATGGAAATTACAAGGGATTCCCGGCTAACCCTAGAATGGGACAAGATGTATAATGGATATGTTATAACATTAAGGAAATTCAAGTCGGAAGAACAGTTGTGCTTTGCGTCTAAGGTGAATATAGCGCATATACAGAGACTACAAGATGTATTAAATGCGCTGACGAAATATATTGCAGAGAAAAATTTTAAGAAACCAGTCTGTATTTGGTGGTGAGAGTGTTGATTAGAGAATCAGAAAATCTTACGTAATCTAGTAAATTTGGAAAAAGTGACTAACTTTCTGGAATTATCTCTTCAAAGAAAGCTTCTCGAGAAATGCTTAACGATATAATGGGAACCGATTCCCGATCTTTGGACTATTGTCGTCGTGGTCCCCAAGCTTTATTTATAGATATATTGATTCAAACAAAATGACATTGTGGTTTTTCTCTTAACCACTACTTAGACGGGTATTTTGTAACGCTCCTAGGATACATTTTTTCTTGTTTGGGAGCCATTTTGTTTTTGGAAGTGAGAGTGTCAACACCGAAAAAATGATTTACATATCCCCATCACCTCTGTATGTACTTTGAAGTACGTTAGTCTACGAGAAATGTACAACTGCTAATAACTATGTTGGAAACGGTCGATTTTAAAGTTCGCGTAAATTACGTAAAGTATATGCTGTGCAAATTAAAGGCTGTGATTAATGTCTTGAAGAAATTTATGACTCTCATTCTAGAATATTCTTATGTTCCAACTGTCACTATGATAAATGCGATCAATAGGAAAATACTTACCCTGGCCTTATTGCGAAAGACCCTAAACGTGATTTCAGTTTATTTTTCAGAGACTGGTATTGTTCGGGTTTTAAATTGTTTCGGGAAGAAAAACCTGGTCTACGCTTCAATTGTTGTAATAATAAAAGAGTCTGCTTTGTACGACATCGCTGTGAAGATACTGGCTACTTTGATTATAAGCCTACAGACTTTTATTTAGTTGTTACAGAAAGTAATTCTTCATATGAGAATTCTGTGTGTGGCATTGCTTCAAATAAGCCAATTCAAACACGTGAATTTTATCATATGAATCAGAGTAGTATTATTGACTTTGTGGAGAAGCTTCTAATTTAAGTCGATTTGGAGTTTAGTAAAAATATATTAAGACGCAAATACAAAGATTCGAAATACCACTTTTTATTAAGATAAGGAACATATCCTGCAAAGTTTCTGCTTAAAGGGAAATTGAGAAATCACCACTTCCTAGCTATTGTGTCGGTTGAATCCAGGAAGGTGCGGTTGATAAAAATGTATGGAAGATACATTTTATGGGAAGGGGTAGACGGATACTTACTTTATGCCGGACTGACCTCTGATCCGTTGATTTAGAAATACCTTGGAATATTGTCGGATCATTGTAAGTGTCTAAGTATCTTAATATATATTGTTGTAGTTTTCTGAGACTTGTGGTCTACTTGGGACAGCCAGTCCCAGTAGAATATATATGTATTATCAAATCAAATCTCCCAGACCGCAGTCCTCTCTTTACCACAGTTTGATTCCAATCCAGCTGAAATTTAGTTTATCCAAAAATGATGTCAAAACTAAGATAAGCCTTCACAATTCAAGTATTCACAGAAACTGGTCAGTTTTCTTTAGTACATCTTTACCTTTTTTGTTGCTATATGGCTAATTTTTCAGTTTTCTCTGTCGTTTTCACTTGATTTGGGAAAATTGGCTCCAACACCCCCCCCCCCCCACAGGCTTTTGGCAAAATTACACCTCTGGTTGGGGTATGGATTTAGTGATCTGCTAAGGATGTAGTTGTAAACCATAAACTGGATGACCTTTATTCCCCTTTAGATCAAAATGCTTGACAAGGTTAAAAAAAAGTGCACGTGCATCACACTTACAATAATAGTGAATTATCTGAAAAATAATCATATGGAAGGGACAAAACCGTAATTTAAAAAAATACCCAAGCAGGATTCGAACGCCTGACACACTGATTTGAAGTCCAACGCTGTACTAACAGAACCATGGCTCTAACAGTCTATTTTAATATATTGGTGCTTGTAGGATCATAATTGCGTAGCTTATTAAGGGTAGTTGGAGGAGGAACACACGGGAAGTTTTCTTGCTAACCTACAGTTAAGGGTTTTGGACCGTAATTATTACAATAATACCGTTTTAAATATTTCGCAGTTCATATTATTGTCCTACAACTAAAGTGAACATACCACTTGATGCCTTTTTTATGCTCTTTACGAAACTAATAATCAACTTTCTTGCAAATTAAATTTTAAGCCCCTTTTGAACCCTTGAAAATAATAGTTTTATTATATATTTTTTGGATATAAAAACGGGTTATAACGTTTTTTTTCAAACCTACTATTTCATTATAAATCCATTTTGTAAAAGTTTTATAATTCACAAATATTTATTTGTCGAGATTAAGTTGAATAAAAAAATCAAAACAAATCTAAATGATTTTCAGACTAACAAATATGTTACTTACATAATGTTTTGCATACAAACAATGTTTTCTTCTTATTCTCATAGGCCGCTTAAAAACTGCCGTTTCACCTATATGTCGACAAATGCAAAGCCCAACAGAAGAAACATAGTGGATGGAAAAATGGATAAATTGTTTTGAATTTTTTATCCAACTTAGCTGTGACAAATCAATGCTTTCAGATTATATAACTTTAACAAAAGTGATCTTATAATGAAATTGTAAGTTTGAAATCAATGTTTTAAACCTTAGTATACCAAAAAACATAGAAATTAATTGTCATTTTCAAGGGTCCAAAAAGGCTTAAAACTGAATTTGTGAGAAAAGCGATTATTATATTCGTAAAGAGCATAAAAAAGGCATCTAGTGGTATGACCACCTTATTCGTAAGTCAATAATATGAACTGCGAAATATTTACCGAGACCGTGTCATACTTCCAAGCTTTTATTAAGAAGTGACAACAAAAGTGTTGTTTTTAGTGCTATATCGCACTTACGGATGGTAAAAGTGATAGAAACCATGTAGATATGAGCAATAGCTTTTAAATGAACCATTAAACATCACTCTAAAAAGTTCTGGCAGCCCACTAGCCCCAATTTTCCACTTGAGACTTGGCACCAAAAGTGCCGTTTTAGTGCCATTAGGAACTTGCAGATAGTAGAATTTATAAGAAGAAAATAGATATGAGCAATATCTTTTATACGAACTATTAACAATCTATCTACAATGTTCCGGTAGCCCCACCCCTTGAGAACTGACACAAAAAGTGTCATTTCTCACAGCCCAAAAAGCCCACTTTCCACAGCCAAGAATTGGGCTGTGGCTCACTTTTTACTGCAGCTACTATTTCAACCATGCTATAGAACCAAAATAATCGGATAAGAGTTTTGCCATGGAACCAAACATCTTAGCAGATTATTTTATTATTGTATTATTTAAAAATTTTACCCCTTTCTCCACCCCAGCCTCGGACTTCTAATTTGAGGCTTCCCAAGATGTTTTAGATATTTGAGATATTTTAGATATTTTACAAATAAAAGCACATATTTTTCAATTCACCTTGATACTAAACTGTAAAAAAGGCTAATAGCAGAAACACTGTGCGCCTATATAAAAAACAATTCTAGCCTCATCCATCACTTTTTTGAACAAATATATTATTTGAAGTCCCCTTGTTATTTCGATCCCCATCCCCGACCCCCTATTCTCAGCAAAAGTTTTATCTTGATCCCCATTCCAAGTTCTTTCTGAAATTGTGCAACTTGAATATTTAAAAATTTGTGTGAACATAAGGTCTCTTGATGGTCTCAGGGATTCGAGCAATGTGTAAGTATACATTCGAAAAGACTTGGTGGATACCCCCTAAGGAACGACATTGAAGAGTCCTTACCCAATGACAGGGCCAAGACCAAGCCTGCCCCTGTGTTCTGCCAAAATAGGTCTGTCTAAGCTGGGTAATTAGTGGATTTCATGTCGCTTATGACTGAAGAGGGGTTGCAATGACTCAGGGAAAACAAGTCCCTAGCTATGTCTCATTTTTACTCCCCTCTCTCCGACGACATTAGGTACAAATTGGGAGTAGAGATATTGTTCAACATAGTTAATAGGTCCAGTATCTACGCCAAAAATTGGGAAGTAGAGATTTTGTTCAACATAGAACCAGTAACTATACCTGTAGGGATGACATAGCCCCCATAGCCCCTTGGCCAAGGAATTTTCCTGTTGTTTATCTATAGCATTTGCTATTGGGGAAAGGAACATTAATCTTCTTTCTTTAGTAAATGATAGTAACTAAATAGTTACTACGACTGTTCGAGCTTTGTTATGTTTACTACGGATTAACTGTGAGTCACAAACTTCAAACGATGGTAGTGCGTACTTTCAAATGACTTTTTTCTTGCTGCAATAGCGGAGAAGCAAGGGTTGTTACTTCAATATCACTTCCACCACTTCTTTCATACAATCCCTGGCTAAAGAAAGAATTCATTGGCCATCACCCAAACCACCCGAACGTCATATCTTATTCATTGAAGACAGTAGAAAAAATTTATTGGGACGTGACTAATGTCTATAGCTTTTCTACTTCTTCTTGAACTGACAATTTGAGAATAAAAAATAATTTTTCAACTTATTCTTGAATTGAAAGCCAAATATTATACTAAGTTCAAAAGAACTGAAAGGAAACTATAATCTTCGAACTGAAGAAAAACCGTAAAGACTTCACTTAATTATGGAAACAAATACTTCGGTTGTATGAGCATTAATCGTTAATCTTCTTCGGGTTCTTGAATTTCCATTTTCTCCTCTTCGAAACCTGTGCATCAGGAATTTTCCATGTTACACATATCACAAATCCAGGAACATGTATGAGAGAATAAATGGTGCTGGAGTCCAACTTGTTTCTTAGAGGGTTCTTAATAAGCTTGAGCAGAGAGAATTGCCTCTCTTCTGAGACGCTGGAGTAGAGAAGAGGCATCAACACTGCCATGAGCCTAGGGAGTCAGGGAACAATAAACCCCCACCGTCATCTTTGCGTAATCCTAGAAACGACCAAAACCGTGCTGGTTGTAGCCTGGTGTATTTGTCGGATTCCATCATCAACGTATGGAAGCAGTCTCCACTCGTTGTCTACCAATTCCCCATCAAAATCTACTGTTGCTGGCAATCTAGTGTACATAACAGGAAAATGGGGAATTGTACCAGAAATGGCGATCACCGGAATCATAAATTCGGGCTGATTCAGGAGAAAATCACTGGTATTGACTTATGATTTAATCCGCGAACATAGCTTTTGGTATAACTTGACACACATACACTACACACAGCCCAATCTTTTGACTTCAAGATAGCCCCCTTCCCAACCTACTGATACCCGCTTCAAGTTTTCCTCCGAAATACATGTCTTTTAAGTTTTGCAAGTTATCGGGCTTAACGCTTATAGAAAATGACCTGGTGCAAACCAAAACATCTGCTTTGATAAAATTTGACACTATTTTCTTCAATCATATTTCCACCTTACTAAAAAGTAAATGAACTCCTACCTCTTGTCTCTGATATTCTCCATAAAGTTGGTTCACCACTTACAAAATAAAACCATATAACACACCTCAATATAACCGTTCATAAGTGCACTGCAAATGACATTTGCTGATGATGAACCTATTAAACGTAAGAGGAGATTGAGAATAAAGCGAGCACCCCTCATTGCTCAATTAGACATTGAGTCACACTTTCCTTTTCCAGCTATCTCGTTTCACTAGGGCAAAGCAGAAGGCGCTCGCCTATATCAAGGAAAGCTTGGCACTGTCCAAATTCCATTTCCGCTTTGGGCATAATACAATACAGTTATAAAAATCTTGACTGAACTGTACAACATCTGGGTCTAAGACATCATATATAGCAGCTGACCAAAAGGCAAGTGAATGGAAAGGGTAAAAAAATTACCTACAACAAGAGTTGGAAGTCATGAAGGGTTATCCTTCAAAAGCTTTTCCAAGCAATTTTTTGATCCTAGAATGACACTCATTGTCAAAAGTGAGTGTCAAAGTCCCTTAACTAGAATATTCCCTTATACAGAGTGCATACCCATCCTGCTAATTTTACCCATCTCTGCTAATTATAACAGCTGATGACTAAAAATATGTATGCTTAACCAGACCTAGTTAGGCCATAGAATCTTAATGTTTTTCTTAAATGTTTTATTTATCGATTGATAAAGGTAGCATGGCTAGTGATTGTCTCCTCTGATTCGCTATTTGTATAAGCAATAACTTGCCATCCACTCACAATCAGTCCTATTTAAACAGTATTGGTATCAGAATTTCCCTTACTGCTTTTAGAAGCTGTTGTGCAAACACAGTAAAATCACCAGTTTTTTAGGTAAAATAACCAAATCGCCAGAAACTAACAAAATTTGGTGATAAATAACTAACAGTTACAACCTCGCATGTATCCATTTTGATAGTGTTTTCCAAAACTGGTCAATTAATCACTTAAAAAATGGAACTTACCCTCTAGGAAAACATTACCTTGTTGTTTTTTAGCAGCCAGTTGTTTATTTTTCGTTGTCCTGAGCCCGAATACTTTCAATTCTGGGATTTCTAGGCATTCATATATGTAATTGAATATTCCATTTATTTTATATTATTCGAAGTTTGAAAAAAAGTTTTAACAAAAAAAAGTTTTAGAGTGCAAAACAACCCTTAATTCTAATTTTGCTATTAAACTTTGCCAAAAAACAAGAGTTAGTCTGAGCAAAATCCAGGTCCAAAATATCGATTTCGATATATCGAATGAAACAACATAAATAAATCAAATTGTCACTTAGTACTAGCAAAAACCTGATCCGAAATATTAATAATAAAACTATCGATTAACTGGGTTGCCACCGTTTGTGATTTATTAATCATAAATCACACCGTTTGTGATTTATATGGTTGCCACCATTAAATCTTCGCCTTTGTCTTCCATGAAAAAAAAATTCCGTCTGGGTGATGGGCAATGAATTTATCCTTTAGCTCCTCGTTTATTAATTGTTTTTTTATACAAAAGGACAAGATAGCTCTAAAGGGATTTTTTTCAAAAAATCATAATCTTATAATATTTAGCTTGGGCGTAAATATCTTCCTCTCTAGGGGGGGCAACCGATTCTGTGATGAAGAGCGGGAGAGCGGGGGGCTGAAGTTATATTGGCAGTTCACAAAACCTTAAATTGTCAGCAAGTTCTATCATACCTATGAAATCTTCGTTAATAAGTTGTCACCAAAAATCATTAGTCATCAATATGCTTCAGCATTAATCTTCTTGGATTAGAAATAAATCTTTCCGAGAAAATATGGATGATTGCTTCTTGTTTGACTTTTATTCTGTCATTCCACCTGTTTACCTCCAGCTTTTTCAACCATCTACCTTTTATCAACTGCTTTTTAAGCCATCTATCTTTTCTCAACTACTTTTTCCACCATCTGCTTTTACAGCCATGTCTAGTGTAAATTTAAATTTCTATGGGGCAGATGCCCCCCCCATCCCTCCGTACGCTCATGGTATTTAGTATTTATATGTTTTTACGTCGCATTTTTAGCCTCTGTATTCTTAGGCCGAAACATATTTTATGGTCGAGAAGTCACAGAATATTGGAATGCTATCTCTCCAAAGTTTATACCTGAAAATTTACTTCTTTCAGATTTTTTTTTTCCAACTTACTGCTAAGCAGTAATACAACTAGTGGGAAATTATTGGTAAGAAAATATCATTTGTTTTCTCTTTTCTAAAAAAGAGAGGTAAGACGGTATAAATTGTATTATATATTTACTTCGATTCAAAACACATTGTACATACATATACGGTAAATCTTATACCCCCCACAAGGCTCTATAAAAGGGAATGCTGGCTAAAAATAAAACACACGAGGTCAAAGGTCAGAAAGATGAAAGGTCAGAGAGGAAAATGAAAATTACTCGGAGCCGCAGTTGAGTTAAGCTTAGTTAAGTTGAAGCAGTAGAAATAAACAAGCGTCCAAAGATATTGCCCATGCATAGACGGTAAATATTTATTGAGCCAAGTTCAGTTGAAGCAGCTGATTTTGTGTGGGTCTTCTGCTAGGGTTATTCCCAGGCGAACATTTTATCTAAACCTCAGACCAAGGAGTTTTTGTAATTCCATTTCCTCTTTATCTTTGATGTCTAAAAGTCTGCAGTGTATGTGAAGGAACTCTTAAAATGTAAACTTTGATTAGTACTGTGGACAAAATCTGTTTGAATGGGGCCTTTTAACAGCCTTTGGTATAAAAATTGCTTTTCTTTGTTCTGGAGACTAGTAGAGTTCAGTAGCACGTAGAGACTCACCTAAACATTTAGGCCTAAATACAAAGCATAAATTTTCATAAAAGAAATAAGTTTAAAAATGAATCCACCGGATAGCATCACAAACATTACCGACTTTTGTCCTGGAATTTGATCAGGCTTAGGGAAAAGGGTTGATTATTGTCCTTGAGCGTCATTTTTACTAGGAGCTTTCCGAATAGTGAGATGACTTGTTTTAAGTTGTAGCCTGTAGCTGCTAGGGCATGCGTCACAATAGGCATTTTCAAGTGAAAATACTCTTTTCTTTTCAGCGAGCCTTACTACATTAGACTTATATTATGAGGGAAATTGTGATAGTGTGTTGATAAAGGGTAATCTGCCACCAGATATAGACGTAAATGTCGCTAACCTAATTGCTTTACTTGATAGACTAGGACATATTGGTATACTAAAATTTTTTAGTACACCGAATACCCTTTTCGGTGATTTTTTCTGAGACAAAATGGTGATTTGATTTTAGCTTCGCTGGCAGCCCTATCGAGTTATCAAATTAATGACCAACGTTATAGGTTGCATAATTGATCTAGAAATCCTACTGGGACCCTGAGTTGCCAGGTTGGGATATTTCCAACCAATTGGGCTATAAAATTTTCACCTTCGTGGGAAGAGTGACTAAAAACCCGAGAAGCGGGTTTTTGGGCTATAAAGTTTTAAATCTCGCTACTTTTGGGCTAAAAATTTATATCAATGGAAACCCCTCAAAAATCATGTTTGTTATATCTATTTGGTCATTTAGCTTCTCTGGAGTCTTGGATCACAATATAACTATAATGTGTCTTGGACTGTGGTTACCCCCTTCTCATTTTGGATACTCCACCCCAAACCTTCACCACCATTCCTTGAAAATAAAAGTATGTAGAACGTTTACCGTCCCCAATAAAGATAATATATACGCATAATACCCTAACACCTTTTTTCTGAGCCTCCACTTCCTGTTTCTAAATGTCAGACACAAGAAATTCAACGTTATTATAAACTGAGATTGAAAAGTTATCGAAAATAATGCAACTTCGCATTCTGAATGTTATGGAATCACAACAAAATTAGGCAGGCAGATAGGGTGATATATTTTTTAGTTTGAAAAATTCAATCACGGAGAAGGATCGTGGAGTCAGGCATGTATGTATTTTTTCTCAAAAATGACTCCATATTTTTGGGGAAAAACTGGCATCCTTGTATTTTCTGGCATAAAAAAACATGTATATAGGTCAAAAGTTTAAGAAAATTCGTTAAGAGCCTTAATTTCGAAAAAAATAATTAAGAGCCTTAACGTCATATTTATGAATTCATTCGAGAAGCATACAAATGTCTTATTCACCTCAGTAGTGATTTTATCGTTCTTAGTGTCTATGATGCAGGCAAAATTACTCAAGAAACAAATGATTGACAAGAAATATCACATGATTGACGTCATATTTATGAGTAGTCCTACATTTCAAAAGAATAAATTTTATCGTTCTTCCCCCTCTCCAAGAGTGAACGTATTGTTTTTATATGTACGACACATAAGACACTATAAAAGGAACATAGCTAAGTATAAAATACCAAGTCTAATTAGTCTATTTACAAAAGGCGTTTGAAGTGGCTCCATCATGCCTAGAGGACGGTTGCCGGCGTTTACCCCCCAAAAATCCCCCCTGAAAATATCCATTCGGAAAATATCCCCCCATGGAAAATCCCCCTCCTGCGGAATATACTCCCTGGAAAATGCCCCTATGGAAAATACCCCACCGGTAAACACCCCCCGGAAAATATCCCTCCCCTCCCCCGCACGTGAAAAATAAGCCTTTCCAAATTTGCAAATTTTATTTGAGTTTTATTTTTTAATTTCTGTAGGGGGAAGGAGTTTTGGTACTTGTGTATTATGCGCAAGTCACTCAAGTTTACGCTGCGTAAAACTCGATAACAAACCGGTTTAATTGTTAGTTTTTTTTCAGCTTAGTGAGAGACAAACAAAAGTGACAGTATATAGGGGAAATATATAATTTGGCCTGTATATTTGCACATATTGGACAGTTTGAAGCACAGTTCATATAATTATCCAGTAAGCTTATCGCAGATCATTTCTGGTCTTCGTTCTCGGTGCGAACAAAAAGCTCCTCCCACTTCTTTCTGCATTAGCGGGTTAGTCTGTTTCCGATAGTTTCCAACAAAGTGCATTATTCGTAATAGCGGGTTTCCACTTGTTTCCGATTAGATCACAGTCTGACTTGTCTACCCGTGAAAAGATCTGATGCCGCCTATGTTTCTATCTGCAAAAACGTTCTCTGGAGCACTCACTCCTTGGTCCGGGTTTTTATAACGGGTAAGATAGGGAAAAATCATACTGGATAATTATATAAACTGTGGTTTGAAGTAAGAAAACAATTCTTACTAGGTATATGACCACTAAAAAAAAAATACAGAACAATAGCGAGGTATCTGGAAATTTTGTTAACTAAATAATAAAAAAAATCCTAGTATAAACTTAATTTAATGTTTCATTTAAGTGTTTTTTCCAAGTAGTAAGTTTTCATTTTTCAATGACCGTATTTCCAAGTATTAAGTATTATTATTAGGTTAATGTAGTGTTTCATTTAAGTGCTTTATGATGATCGCTCATCAAAGTTTATGCAAATTGAGCCTTTCATTTTTGTTATTTTACTGTGTTCATGGCCGTATATTTGAATTTCAAATATACTTATCTATTTATCTATCTATCTAATATGCAGAATAATTGTACCAAACACATTTTGCATGCAGACCCGCTATATCTTACTCATCCCTCCCCCCTAATGTGCAAATCTATAGCCCAAATTTATTTCTAAAATAACGAAAGTAGTAATGGGTCAATCTAAGGTACGAGGATGGTAGCAAATTACTGTGTACAATAAAAGGTACGAGGATGGTAGCAAATTACTGTGTACAATTAAAGGTACGAGACAGGTAGGATATTACTACAGTGTAACGACCGGAATTCAACCACCGTGAAAATTCGTGTTGTTCAATGTGCATGATGTTTTCATGCTAGTGATGTTTTCATGCTAGTGAGCGTGGATATAAAAAGTCCAATACCGAGTTAGTATCTCAGTCAATAAGTTGAATTTGAATAGTTTACATTATTTCAAATTGGAGAAATAAACGTTCAAATATTGTGAGAATGAGTAGTTTCACACTATTACACCTCGAAGGAGCCGACAGTGATGTTGTGAAGACAAGGGCCCCCAATGTAGCAGTTGAAATTGGAAAGGATTCCCGACTAACATTTGAGTGGGATGAGATGTTTGGCAGATACGTTATATCATTGAGTAAATTTAAGCCAGATGAACAATTATGCTTTGCTGCAAAAGTGAATATAATGTATTTATCACGACTACAGCATGGATTGAATGCTATTATGAAGCACATTGAGGAAAATGGATTGACTCATCTAACGCAGAGAGTGAAAATATATTCTTTTATTACATTTCTGTCAATAAAAATGTTTTTTCTTATAATGTTTTTTTTTGATTAGACACTGTAGATGATCGTTTACTCCACTCTCTCTCTCTATGGTGGGTGGTGATGGTGGTGGTGATGGTGGTGTTGGTGGTGTCCAATAGGTATTGAGATTATGCACAAAGTAGAAACTTGCAATTGTTATTTTAGTCTATAGTTGATAGTGGGAGTATCAAGAATGATTGGATTTGAGAAACAGAAGATCTTACGGAATCTAGTCAAATTGGAAAAATGTTTAGTGTTAGATGATGACTTTTTGGAATTATCTCTTCAACGGAAAATATTTTCTCTAGAAATATTTAACTGGAGCTGATTCGCCATGATTTGACTATTGTACGAAGCGTATGCATTTTGAATCAAATGCATTTACTCAGCTTATTGATATAATAATGGAAATGAAGCAAAATTACATTGTGATTCTACTTTTAACCAGTACATAGAAAATCATTCTTTAAAACAATAGGAAATAAGTTTTTATGAAGATGTTCGATTACTCCTCCTCCCCACTAGAAGACATTGTTATTTTTTTATTGATTTTGAGTCAGTTTCTTTCTGGCAGTGAGACGGACAACATCGAAAAAATGTATCATACATGTTCAATATGTCTATATACATTGGGCAGATGGTCTTCATGTGAGAACTGTATTACAGTTGATATCTATAATGGAATGTGTAGACTATGCACGCAGTGTAAATTGCATAAAGGATATACTGTAAAAATTAAGGACTGTAATTGCTGCCGAGAAGAGACTTTTGACTCTCATCCTAATGGATATCTATGCTCCAATTGTCATTTTGATAAGTATGACCAGTGGGAAAATATTTACCCTGGCATGATTGTAAAAAACCCTAAAAGTGAATTCAGCTTATTTCTACGGGATTGGTATCGTCGTAGATTTAAATTGTTTTTGGAAGAAGAATTTGGAGCACGTTTCAATTGTAAAAACATGAAGAGAGTATGGTTCTTGCGTCATCGTTGTGAGGACAATGCAAGTAATGATTATAAACCTAGCGATTTTTATTTGGCTGTGACAGAAAGTGATTCTTCATATGAGAATATTGTGTGCGATATTACTTCAAATAATCAGATAGAAACAGGTGAATTTTTCAATATGAATCGTAATAGTATCATTGACTTCACAAGAAGATTTAATAAAAATGAAGTTACAATATATTGTGGAAAATGTGATCCGGACTTTGCACAACAGGATCAGTACAAGTTGAATCCAAATGATCTGCCACCACTAATCGTTGTCGACGATGATGACTATGATGATGACAATCTAAACGACTATCAAGAAGAAGAAGAAATCTAAACATATGAAGAGAATAGACTTTTTTATAGTGCATATATATATTTTATTAATAAACAAATTCACATACATTTTCAAAACACTTTATTCTTAGGGCACTGAAATCAATACCGTACAGGTCTGAGAGGGTATTTTCTACTAGAAAGTCATTCAAACGTGGACTGTTTACATAAATGTTGAGAAATTCACTGAAAGTATAATCACGACATCGAAAAATGAAATAAAGTAATGCATGAAAACCACAGCTTTTGGTCGATAGATCCTGTACTCGCATCCGATTTTGAATAATTGTCTTCCCACTTCCTTCAAGGTAGTTTTTGATGTGAGGTGTGTAGAATGCATATGGTAGACCAAGAGGATCAAAAATTCGATCAAAAATAGCCAATGACCCGTCTGCACAGTCGATGGACTACTATTAACAATCATAAGGGTTTTGTTAACAGTAAGAATATATTGAAGGAAATCTGAGGGTATACAATAGGATTTGTATTTGGACATAAAAGGATCCATATTAAATAAATTGATTATTTGAGTGGTGTTCATGGTGCCAAGTCTAAAAAAACACTACCATTGGGGGTAATTTCCCAGTAGGTTTCAAATTGATTGAATGAGATTAATGTTAAACTCCCCGTAAATGGTTTGTCAAGGTCACGCTCTAAACATACAGTGCCCGTCCAGACCAGACTCATATCTTGAGTACCTGACAAGTCTAAAACAATGATACCATGACGTTTCGCGAATATTGCATCAGTTATACCATTTTCATATAGTTGAGAATCTCGATCTAGAGATTGCATTGTCAACTCATATAGGGTCCTATGGGATTTATCAAAGGATAAATTGTAGAGAGGAATTCCATTTACTTTACAGACAAGAGAGGAAAGTCCAAATAATTCAAATTTATGTGGCGAGGTTGTCCACGATCCTATGGCACTGGCACTTTTTACAAAAGTCAAGGCGAGTTTCGATGGAATTTCACCATTGATAAATGAAGAATCGGTGTAGGTACTTGATCCAGTGGCAATATGACGTTGAATGGCGATCGTGTGAGGAACGAGCAGTTTGATACTATTTCCAGAGGCTCTTAGTTTTTCAATTGCCAAAGCAACAGAACTCATAACCTGTTGTTTTCGCACATGAAGTATTGCCGAAGTGAGATTGACGTTAGCATCGGGTGCTGCATCAAGTGTTTTCCTCAATATGAAATTGAACGGTGCAAGTTGTAACTTTATATCAATTTTAACATTGGGGGGCATCCATTGGGATATATTGAATATTTCATGATTGAGTCTACCAACTAGATAGCGACCTTGATTCACTCCCGTAGGTAATTCATCGTCATTATCAGTATCTAATCTACTGCCATAGCCCCTTAGCCGAAATGTCAATTTCTTAACTGTCAGTGGGTTCATCAGCAAATCTTGCAAGTAGCTAGCATAGTTTGATAGATTGTTGCTGGTGCTCACCAATGTACCATTTAGGTAGACACATATTTGTTTAAATAAATTGTGTAGTATACCATTCTCATAGGATAGTCCATCGAAGTTGGAGGGAGGTGAATTGTCAGACTTTTTCCTCGCTACAACTTTTAAATCAATAAATGTGGACAATAAATCAATGTATATTGTCAAAGAGGGGTGGCTTTGGATAGAATTATTTATAGTACCCGTGTCTCACGTTGACATCACCACCTTCTGCGATGAAAAGACTTAGGGATGTGGCAACAGTGGGAAGAGATTCCTTGTGGGGTAGATATGCCATCGAGGAAAATAAATCCCTTTTCGATCTAACAATTTTTCTTCTTGGTTTTTTTTTCTTACTTTTCTTTGACAAGAATGATGATGATGATGTCTTTCGCTTCTGACCTGAGTAGAGACTGATGAGTGAAGAGATGTTTCTCCTCCTTTTAAAACCTTTTCCACTTAGTTTCAATCGCTCGCAAAGGGATCGTGCGCTGGACCTGAGATTTTTTGAAACACTATCTTTAAAAATCTTTACCATCCCCCCAATCGTGTAGCGTAGAGGATGCAAAATCTGCAGCAACCGGTGCAATATATTTTTTAGCCAGCGGTATTGCAGAGCAAAAATGCTTAGCAAACCAACTACTAAAACCGTACCCCAACACTGACGAAATGCGTTTATAGTAGTCCATTTTACGACCTAATGTCCTTGGTTGGAGAGCGGCAACATAAAAATCAATATCAAGGCCTTCAAATATATTTTTTCTATCAACCATTTCGTTGCTGTTGTCGTTAAATAAGTCAAAAATGAATGTAATCAGAGCCATACCTTTTGTTATGACAAGAGGATCACCTAATTCAGTTCTAAGTGTTAACAGACAGAGTTCAATATACGAAGCGCTTACAGGTACATGCGGAGGGTGCTTTATATTATAGTGATGAACTTGTTCATGAGTTGTTTTTCGTTCAATAACACGTAGGAGGGGGACATTTGAATTAACAACTCTCGATGTTTACACAAAGGATGCGTATATAAATATGCAAGAGTCCGAGGCGAGACCAGGTGGATAATCAGCAAAAATAACTTGATCCATCCCGCTAACAGTTCCAGTGTTTTTCCCATTGATCATATTCTGTTTAAAGCCAAGAACATCTCTCAGATTATCATTGAGATGAATCAGTTCAGTGTCAACAGGTGAGGTAATGTAATTCCGATCATGTTCCATTGAATAATTAAAATGGAATGTACCATTCCTGCGATATGAGATTTTTCTATTGATTGCACGACACAAATCCGTCATAGTATCATATTCTGCCTGTGTAACCTCAATGTAACATTGTGTTATTCACTAGATTTAAGTGTTTCAACCCATTCATACTCGACAAAGAGTGACCAATCGAGTGGTATAACTTTTATATTATACACACGATCCTTTCTCAGGATATCATAGGTATTTTTGAGAATGCAGTCGACAAGAGCCACTTCATACTTTCCATCATCGAATTTGATGGTGGGGGAGAGTTTCGCCCAAAAATTACTTGTTTTATCTAAGGCGTTGCAGAGAGGATTGGAGACATTAGACATAAACTTTACATAAAAATCCTTGGGCTTCGCCAATCTTTTCAACACTTTTCTAAAGATCAAAATCAGGGTTGTATTCTAAGCAACAAACAAGCAACTGCTTCTTACACATACGAGCACGAGTCATTAATATATATTCAATCTGATAGATTCCCGTGTTTATAAGTTTTTTTACTTAATAAACATAAAAGCCGCCAAGCATCGCATTATCTTTCAGGTCGAGCAGACGACGAATTCTAGTTGTACTGTCCTAGAATTTGGAGACTCCAAAAAGTTCAGTGGACCATAAGTAATTTATCTTTTCAAAAATATTAGTATTTCGATTGATTCGAACAGTATCACCAACATTGAATTTCTTCTTTTTCTTGTCATTACCAGCAGCACCATTGGAATACTGTTGAAGAAAAGTGTCAAAAGTATTGACATCATGATGAACTTCTGATGGTGTTGAGTTTGACAAGGGTTAATATGGATTTTCATAATAAGTCAACATGATTGTATTCATACTACGAATAAAAGCAGCTGTATTTTTTAAAATTTGATATCTAGAAATTAAAAGTTGAATTGTTCTTATCTGTCGTTCGGCTAATAGTGCCTTTATCTAAGGATAACAATGATAGAGGATTGTATTATATATCAGTATGACATTTTTTACATGGGGATTAAAAAATTCTCCACTCTGATCCGTTTAAATCTTCTTATAGCAATCCTGTTCAAGGATGATTTCCAGAGCTTTAGAAACATCATCGCCGCTCTCTGACCGCAGTAGAATGGCATATGAATAGCGACTAAAAACACTGATTGCAAGAAGAATTTACTTGTAGGGGTGATTGTGACGCCGTTGAATCTCGTCCAGAGTCAAAAGATTTGCTTGTAATGTGTGTGCTGAGTAAAAGGCTTTAGTTTTTCTATAGTGATCACCCCGAACTCTACAATTACGGTGTAGAGTGTAATTGGATTCTTTCTGTAGACATTCTACCGCGGGATTCTTTTTATGTCATGTGACTTGAGCAAGTGTGGTGGACTAACTTAAACTTTCCACTAGACCAGTATTCTCAGAGAAATGCTTCAATACGGCCATCATTCTGAATGCAAAAATGTATTGAAGTTACAACTTCCCTTTTGATTACTAACAAATTATGATACAGGGGATGTAGGGATTTCAAGACGTCTTTACTAGACTCCCCCACTCATAACCCTTGTCAAATGATTGTTTCCACTTGACGTGCCAGTAGTAGTATTTTTCAAAAATGATTTAAAAACATCTTTTGATCTTTGCCTAATTTCCTTTAATCGTTTTAAAATATATTTATTGGCAATAAGGCTTTTGGGAAAGTTTGATCAGTATAAAAAAGTATGCTGGTGACTGTCAAATGATAAAAGTCTTTTATGATTCGTGACCATATCTGATAATAAATCAAGTAGAATATAGGTCTGGCCATGGATTAAAACCTGATTCCCACTGCCATCCATTTGAACATGTTCACTGTCATTGAGATATGTCAAGAGTCTTTTACATTGTTCGCGATAGGAATGTGACATTAGATCTGCAACACTTGTCAGGACTTTAGACAAATCTTCTTCTTTTGGTATTATCGTTGTTGATGATGATGATGATGATGGAGTCATTTCCTTATTGGATTCAATGACATTTACTTTGAGGGGTCTCTCACGATAGGGCTTGTGTTTGTCCACTCGGCGAAGTGCATTTTGAAGCAGAATTAATTTTTCATCGTCGGCAATTGTCTCATTGTTAATGAATTTATTGAGATTGTCCTCGAAAAGTTCCTTTGGCGAAAGGGCGAGTTCAATTGGAGTCAATTCATAGGGTTTGGCCACTCTCTCTCTCTCTCTAGAGAAAACTGTTTACAAGTCCTGCAATGATTGGCAGTAAAAGTGTAAAGAAGTTACCACCCGCTTGAAGAAGTCGTTTTCTTTTAAAATCGTTTCCTTTATTTTTGCTTGCCGCTGATGCTAGGGAGCATATAAGGAAATGATGTTGCTTTGTCTGTTGCTTAACACCTTCTGGCAGTTGAACATTGCCTTCGGTTAGATTTAAACAAAGTTCAGATACGAGATTAACAAATTATCTGTCGACACCATGTTTGAGTATGACCTTCCTAAGTTTTGGTTTTGAACTACCTAGAAAACTAAATAAATATCGAGGTCCTTGTAGTTTTTCCAGGGTCATGATTGCAACTAACAACCTTTTTTACTTTCCACCGGCAGATATACAGTAACTTCATTGTCAAAAGTATCAATGACTGCACACAGATTCTCAAGTGTTATCTGATTCAGGTCCAGTAGAACATATCCATAGGGAGTGGTGGGAGTCTGATTGTAGGCTAACAGTAGCACTTTTAGTTCACCCGGATATACCTGTCTCTTTAATGTAATGAGTGAACTTGAATAACAAGCAACCCTGTTGATGTTGTAGTAGGTGCAATTCAATGCAAGTCTTCTCATACACTTTTTCTGCTGAAA